>NW_010140362.1:18026-37431 GCF_000699245.1 Pterocles gutturalis | reverse complement strand
CCTTGGAGAAAAGCGTCGACATCTTGGGGAGGGGGGGGAGGTGCTCGATCAGTCTGTCAGCATCTCAGGAGTCCTGAGGTGGTGGGTGCAAGCACACACTCTCTTTGCTTATTCACCTCTTATAGGCAGAGGCAACGCCTTGCTCGGCAGGTATTTGCTGCTTTGTTGTAAGAACAAGACTGAGTCCATTGTTAGACTCAGCAGGGGTTCAATGTCCATCATTGATGGCCTTACTCAGCAGGGGTTTTGTCAGTCCATGGAGTAAGGCCTTCGATGTATTCTTCGATATCTTCTTATCTACAACTGGACATCATGAGGCCTCGAGGCTTCGCCTTATCAGAGCCTCATCGATTGAGTCCATTGTTAGTTAGGCCTTTGGTGCATTCCTGGCCATCTTCTTATCTACAACTGGAATGTTTTGAGACACCAGGAGTCATTGGAGACAGTCAATTTGCAGTCTCTGCAAAACTGCAGGAATGACTAGTCCTCCACACTCATGTGTTTTCCCATGCCCAGGGAAGGGATTTATTACATCTAATTATACATTTGAGATTATTGCTTTGGGGTAATGACCAACATTGTCACTGGCAGCAAATATTTACAATGTAAGTAAAAAACATCACGAATATTCAGCCAGTGTTGTTTTGTGTTGCCATCATCTGTTGTAAAACGCTGATGTATCTTGCAACAGTCCCTCACTAGGTTGTAATATTCATAGGGGGCTCTTGCATAGGCCTTTGGAAAGGAAGTGACTCCACTTAGATCATATCCTTGGTCATTTGCAACAAATATTGTTCAAGCCATTTAAAAATGTAACCTTTTTCTTAATTCGGTATCTTACTAAAATTTTAAATCCCGTTGTCATGACTTTTAGCAATAAGCTCAGGAGCATTAGAGGCTTGCTGGCTGCCTCGTCTTATTCTGATTTGGTATAAACTATTCCTGTCTGTCTCAACACTTCTTTTTTTGGATTATTAACCATCTCTGGCTGTGGCTGCCCCAGCTCTCCTTTAGCTGGAAAGGACAACGTGTATCAAATGTCCCATCTAATCTCACTGGTATGCTCTCTTCTCTCATTCTGTCCATGGAAAGGAGAACAAACAGAAAGCCGAAACTCTGTTTGCTGCTGAGATATTTGTATGGCCCATCTCTGGGATGGGGCAGTAAGAGTGAAGCTGACTTCTGAATTTTTACTGACCAAATGACAAAGACAGGTTCCTGTCATACTCCCGAGACGATGCAGAAGCCCAATGTGTCAAGTGATGTCATCCTTCCAAGAAATTCTTTCATTATCCGCAGAAATGGGATTGTATTCCAGGGATGTTTCTGTGGGATATATCAATATGAAGACTTTAATCTGAGTATTCAGAGATATTTCAGATTGAGCAATGATAACCCATGTGCAGGAAGAGCACTCACCAGTTTTGACTTCCATGAAGCTTTTAATTATAATTAGGAAATATGTATGCAATTTTAATCTATAGTGAGAGATTTTAATGAATTTCTTGTAGTAAATGGCCTGCTAAAAACAAACTTTAAACATCTGTTTAAAAATGAAGCAGTTTAAGAACATTCCCTTGAATCTTACAGTCAGGCTCAGACTTGTAGAAGTGAATAGGATAAAGTGAGACTGAAAATAATCTGATGCCAAGAAGGTCAGTACTGAAAATAAGAAACTTATTTCTGTCCCTTGTTTTCTGAGCTATATAGGCATTTCTTTATATTGTCATAATACATATTTTCATAAACAAAACAACTTGCTAACTTTCCTTTGTTTCTTTCCTGTGGGTTTTGGTTGTTTCTTTATGTAGAGTATGCTAATGGAAAAAATATGCTCAATAAAAAATGTGATAGATATTTCATATAAAAAACATCTGGACTGCCAAATATGTATCTATCTGCCTCACAGCAAAAGAAAGTTGTCAGTAACTGAGATCCAGACCGCAAAGACAGTAATTCACAATTAAATCAATGCATGTTAAGTGCCTAAATAAGAATTCTAGTCTAGGAGCCCTAATTGTTATGATTTTTAAGTTGATAGTAACTCTTTCCAACAGCCATTCAAGAAAAGCACTTTAAGAACCAAGTTGGCCAAAGGATAAAAGAAGACAATGCATCTAGCAAGACTGCTGTACAAGAAGGTGGACTTCTGCTAGAAGTGAGTAAAAAAACACTGTCTTTTCTAGCTCTAATTTATTCATTTTGATGATATATTTGGGTTAATGCTTTGTGGCAACTTTGAACAAATGGCTGGTCAACAAATGTGTGAGTCATTCAAGAAATGGTGAGTCATTCCAGAGTCACACTTGTGAGTGAGCGCTTCTTGCAAGAGCAAAACTGGCAGTCATGGTAGTGCCGGTCAGTCTCTGCTTGGGCAATAGTACTTTGCACCCTTGCATCCTCAAAATTACTGGTGAACTCCAGTGGACCAGTTCACAGTTCTTTTTCGCTTGGTGTGATACCAGAGATTTATTTTACTTGGCCCATATTTTGATGGTGCCAACAGGAGCTTCCCTGGTTTCTGATCTGAGCTGAGATTATTCTGGGGTGTTTTAATTTATCCTGCTTCCTCAACACTGTGTTCTGACAGAAGCTGTGTGTGCAGAAGTATTTCTATGTCACCTTTTAGAACTACTTTATATTGGCAGGGCAGCATAAAGGGGCCATACTGTTACTGAGAATTGGATCCATTAATCTGGATGAAGAATTAATACTGCTGTGAACTACTGAACCAGCTAGACCACAGCGGTCCATCCCAGATACATCTGCATTTCAAACACATGATGTAATAATGCCTTCTATACACTGAGGTCCTTGGACATTCCTATGTGATTAAGACTACATATGTATAGTTGTTTTGGATAGGATAATATTACTGGTATAAAAATTGTGTTTTAATAACAGCTCTGAGATACATGTAAATGTAAATTAAATAGTAGCCTCCAGCAAATAAATGCTGCATACTATTAAAGAAAAAAGACATTTTATGATGAGATCAAATATTATATGTCATTTAAGTCTATGGAATGGAAACTGGCACCCTGTTTTTCTTCCTCTTAATACTTTAGAAGTTTTGAATTTTGTATTTCAAAGCAAGTAACACAGAGGCATCTGATTCGTTAGTGCTACTGTGAAAATTAGATTTTTGGCTGTCAGGTATTATTTGCAATAATTTCCATTCTCAATGAATAGGGAGTACAGGGTGTACAATAAATGATAAATATGGTGAGTATGTGATTTTTATTAAGGCTCTCCCATCTTTAGTCGATGTTTTGTTGGGTGTCTATTGCATGCCCGCAAGTTAGAATCATTAAGGATCTGCAAACAGTAGCCCTGCTGTTACAAGGATATGGAGAGAACACTAATACATAATTTCAGGTAGGTTACAAGAGACTAATATTACTGAATTTGCTAATGGTCTGCTTACTACAGGGTACATAGGAGTCACATTCCTTTTGAACTTATGGGAGATATTTTATCCTGGATCATACTTAATGTGGATCATTAACTGGATGATTAAGTGCATGTTAATATGAATGTATTCACCCAGCTTCATTTATGGGCATGTCTAACCTAGAATAAGAGGCTGAATTTTCTTTAGGGCTTGCTGGGAATGTTCCCTGGGGACTGAGTTTGGCTTGGATGCTCATTCAGTGGCCATGCCATGTGAAGAAAAGTGGGGTTTTTTTGTTGTTCAACCAAATTCACCATGTTGGTTATTAGGGACTGTGTTGTGGTTCCTTACAAGGAGAAGCAAACAGTCTTGCTGGTGGTTGCTGTGCTTTGTATATTGACTTGTGAATTTGGCCACTTTATTGTCTCTCAAAAGATATTCTTCAGCTGTCAAAAGCTGCTTTCCTTCTTGTGACACCACCTTGCACTGTGCAACCTCTCCGTGATGCTTTATACAATACAAACCAGAATAATCTGAATCACCAAAATATTCATGAATAATGCTGACCCTGACTGCAACATTAATGGAAAGCCAAAGATAATTGTTGTTTTTTTCTAGTGGTTATGATCATTGTGCTCTATATATAGATAGAGATATGGAATAACAAGAACCCTAATTACTGGTAAATAATGTGTCTGTGACTGTCAACTCGACTCTGTAGAGTCTTGGAAAAAAACAGTATTTCCCCTTTCAGTTTGAAAGAAAACAACAGAATTAGGCTGTCTTCAAAGTATGTTTAAAATTTTTTTATTTCTAAAGGCTTCTGCCACAACATGTGTTTTTTATTTAAGATTTCATAGAGAATTTTTACAGCTACAATCAAATAGCTTTCATCAGCAATAACAGAATAAACCATGATACCAGTTTATCAAAGACATTTTAGTGGAGCACAGCAGGTATCTAAATAAATAATTTCTTCCAGTGTTTTAAGATCAAGTCTTTTCCTGCCATCTTTGTTTCCCTTTGGAGGGAAGACAAAGGTTGAAGAACCAAAGTCCAATTTTATTAATGGTCTTTTTGAGTACACCCCATTCTTGCAATCTTTCCTCTCCTTGGAGACTTCAGACTCCAAGTGTTTGACAGCAGTAATGATTTTTATCTTTGCACTTTCAAAATGTTTTCTAAAACAGGTGGTACTGCAACCCTTGTGCCACATTCCTTCTGGCAGAAAAGGACCACATTTGCTTTCTGAAGCCTGTTACTGAATACTTAAGGAACACTGGGTCAAAGCCATAACCAGAAAAGTGGGAAAATAAATTGTACTGGCAGTCAATAAATCCAGAGAGAATTTATTGGGTGATGGGGTGGAGAAACACAATAAAATGGTGACTTGGAAAAATAAGAATGAATCACTGGTGGGTATCTAGGCAATTGACTTGATTGCAATAATCATCTCATGGCTGCTAGCCACCTCCTACTCTTCCCCCAAGCTATGCTGCACTCACAATCTCAAGTCCAGACTCAGTCTCCACTGTTGTGCAGGTAATTCCTCATCCCAAATGCATGTGTAATATTCATGTGTTATACTATCTTATCAGAAGAATTGAATGTTTGTTGTTGAGCGGGAAGCCCTCTCTGGACTTGTTTTCTCATGACATGTATCAGGCAGTGCCCCCATCATCACCACTGACACCGCTTCTTGTGTAATCATCACCCATATACTAAGCAGCACCCTGCTAAAACTGTCACTTGGACTTTATTGACCACCTCACAGTTACTTCTGCAGTTTTTCTGCTCATTATGGAAGAATCACTGATGTTCAAACTTCTGTCTCAACCCTTGCTGCTGAAGGAGATGTACTCATTGGCTTTCTTTCCTTCTTTGTTTTGTCTGTTGGTCTTCTATTCTACTGTTGTAGGCTGCAGCATAGGATTTCTGGTATCTCTGTCTCCAGATGTACTGGACATAGTTCTTCTCAGGTGTGAAAATAGTGGTTTATATCCAAAAAGTCACAAAAAATTAAAATGAAATCTGGGTGACCCAGGCAGCTCCCAAACAGATGTTAACGGAGTAAGACTGCCTGGTTCTCCCATGCCCCATCTTGCTGGTGAATACTGATAAAGGCCAGACCTGGCCCGTTTTGTCACTTCCGTGCTCACTGGCAGGGCTCACTCCTTCTATGTGTTTCAGATCCATGTTGTTTGCAGGATGTTCCGAGCCACTCTTTTGCCCAGTTCACAGACAGATTTCCACGAGTCCTCCACTCTTAAGATTTCAGGGCACAAGAATCACATTTCTGTGGTTTTGTCACACGTTTTTCTTTATGACTGCACTGAAGATGTCAGTCATCATACTATCCTGTTATTTCTTAACTCAGTGAAACTGTACATTTACACTTCCTGAGCAGAGATAGTTAGCTATGCATGCTTGAGTTACCTTTTTCCTGCTAAAACAAACAATGACATATGGGTGAATAACAAGGTATTGGATTTGGTTGCTGTTTCACTATAAAACCCACACATGGGAGCAAGAAATGCAAGTACGTTTCAGGCATAATCTGAATTACAACCCAGAAGGGTGGCTGCAGGCTCAATGTGTCTGTGCATTGAACAGAAAAAAACTGGAGTCTATTTTCCTGTATGTAGTTCAAAGTGATAATAGGCTCCCTTACGAAAGCCTCCACGGCATTGCCCTGATGTCAGAATCACCTGCTCTTTCAGTGGGCACCTCCCTGGTTTTGCAGCCCATCTCACCCTTCTAGAGCGTCTGATGGTAACTATGCCAATCTTTATTTATTTTAGCGTGTCAGGAGACTATGCCCAGGAAATCCATGTACTCAGTGCATATGTTTAGCAGCAGCCTGCTGAAAGCTTTGGAATCTCCTTGTGCATACGAAAGAGACTTCATTTCTTCCAGCCGAACACAGGACAGACCTCTTAGTTCTCAACAATGGCAAAAAAAAGCAAATTTGACCAATTGTATTAACAATTTTTATATTAATCTATGGCAAAAGTCTCATTCTCCACCCTTCCTAAACAGTTCTACAATTACAACTTACTTATTTAAATTTTTATACAAAGGCTGTCAGATGCCTGACATCTTAAAAAAATATCTTTAAAAAAACCAAACCAAACCAAAACAAAAAACTTTTATGTAAAAAAAAGAAAGAAACAACTTCTTCAAAATCATGTCTGTCTTCAGAAGCGAAGAAAAACTGTGAAAGCTAGTTTTGGTGGTGCGGCCCTTATAGTTCTCCACTGGTATCAATAATCTTAGCTTCATTTTATTAACTACTTAATCATCTAAAGTTGGATTTTTCAAACTGAGCTTCCAGGTTTTGTAGGCATGTTTTTGTTCTGCCATTTAGCACATGAATTTTGCTGATTTGAGTTGTAAGTACCATGACTAGCGAGGCAGATCAGATTTCTAGCTACTGAAATAGCTAGCGTTTGTGCTTGGAATGGACGTCGGTGCAAAGCGGTAGCATTATCAAGTATAGGCATTTTATCAAACAGAATAGGCACTTTATAACACAGACAAGTCCTTTATATATTATTTATTCATTCCATATCACAGATTTGGGCACTACTGTGAATAGAAAGTTTTGGTTCTTGCTTGGTAGTTCCCACAGAAGTCAGTGAGGCTTTTTTTCATTAGCTTTAATACCAAACAGAGCCCAAGTCTTCTTGATCAAAACAAATAGAAGTCAGGCTTTTTATCTAAGTAAAGGATTCAGGATTTGATGCAATGCAAGCTTGATGCGTATTATTTAACATTACCTTACCTTAGAAACAGCTGCAAATAAGAAGCTTTCTGGGAGTTACTTTGAATAGAGAGGCGTATGTGCTCATTTTGGCACTGAAAGGTATTTCCAGGTGGCCTCTACTAACAGCTTGAACTAGAGTTCAAGTTTCATTTAAAGGGAGTTGGAAAATGATACATTAGAAAACATCCTATTGGTGCTGTTCTTCACTCTGCATAAGGAAATAACATAGGAAACCCTTTTCCCACTTGGTTTCCTGTAATTTTTTTAAACTTGTTAGTCTAATTCCACTTCCTCCATCCAAACTGATTTCTGTAATCAGTACTTGATAAAACTGTGCTCTTGAAAAAGGTACTCCAGTTTGAATTTCAGTCTTAGAACAAGAGATTTTACTCTTCCTGTTATTTTTTAATTTAAACTTGAAAAATAAATTTGGGAGTCAGACAGAAGTGTGTAGTTGTTATTGGGGGCTATGACTGAGTCAGAGACTTCAGAAATCAAAAGCTTGTAGAGAGAGACTTCTTGATTTATTCTGGTTTTGAATTCCGTTTCAGCTTCCAACCGTGCTGACTCTCTTAGCACAGGCCTTCTAAAGTAAATCCTGTTAGATTTTGATACCATGCTTTACCTTTTAATCTACTGGTTTAAAAATGGGGCTGTCAAAGTAGGAAGTTCTTATAAAGAGCTCATACTCTCAGTGCATTTTCTTTTTTCAGTTAATAGAACTTTTAAAAGTTACCCAAACAACATTTTTGCTTTCCTTTGTTTTCAAACATGAACCTTCTCCCAGTAATTCAGATGACATGATTTAAGCTGACATTAGTCAGCTGACATTGAGATGACTTACAGAGAATTTAGCCGTGAAAAAAAAAGAGCCATAAATGGGGTCAGGAGTAACTTGCCATTTTATCACATGCATACATTCATTTTCTTCTTGCCAGGCAGAGGCAAAACACAAAGGAACATTTCAGAGGCCCTCATCCCCTTCTTTTTTCTTTGCAAATAGGCATATTTCTAAAATCCAGACTTGAAATTTGGCATGGCCACAACTTTGTGCAAAAAATATCCTTTCTGTTGCCCTTTAAACAAATAACTAATGTTCTGGCCTGTTCCTTTCTTTTTTTTTTTTTTTTTTCTTTTCTGTTCTCAAACAAATCTGGACAGAAAAGCCTCTAAATACCATTTGCTCTTTCCTCCAGTCCTTAGTGCTACTGTTATGACTGTAACGATGCTGCCACAGTGCTGAGGTTTCTGAAATACACCCTCCAGCTTGACAGCGGGGCAGAGCAAAACAAAAAGATGTGATCCTCTCCCTTCAGATTTCCAGCCTAAGTATGAGACAAGCGATGAACGATGCATTTTGATGGGCAACTGAATGCACGGAAATAATGAACAAAATGGTAACCACGATTGCCAGTACTTGTAGTGTATGAGCAGCTTGACCTTTGCCAGGACTTTTGCAAGAGTTTTAAGGAGGGATTTGAAGGAGAGAAATCAGGTACCCCTGCAGAGGGTAGTGTGGAGCCTTTCGTCAGCATTCAAATCTTGCATATGGGTGGGGGCAACATGTTGGACCGATGAGAGTTAGTACTTAGCTTCTCCAACATGAAATGACATATTATAATTGAGGGGGGAGCAAGCTGTGAGCAGATCAGAAAATCAGGACAAGCAGCTCATGTTTGATGTGACAGAGAAGGGGGAGCTGGCAGGGAGCACACGTGCACAGCAAGGACAGGCAGCAAGCATCCCCTCTTGTTTACACTGGCATCAGAAAAGTTGGCTTCCATTTGTCGGGGCAGAGGGAAGCCTGCTGTCATATGAGGAGGCCTCGCTGAGAAATTCTAGCCATACTGGCGAACAGAGCTGTCGATCAGCAGCATTAAGGTGAAGAACCAATAAGCTCTGGGCACAGACCAGATGTGGATCCGAATTTAAGATTGCTGTTGCTTTCTCCAGACTGTTCATCACAGCCAGCTCCACCCGAGCTCACTTTTCACAGCCACTTCCTCTGTTTCTGCTCAGGCTATTTCAGTGCCTCTGGAGATGGTCCAGTGGCCATGTGACTTCCTACCCAACAAAATATATTCTCCCGTTTCAGCTCAGTTAGGATTTTTTTCTCTCGCTGATTTCAGAGCTAACCCCAGGCAACCGTTCTCACCAATCAATAGGTTCCATATCTGTACGTGAGCACTGCTTTGTATAGATGCACCAGGATTTAGTCTACTGCTAGAACTGGACTTCTTGCATTCAAGTAATGAAGGAAATCATAACGCACTGGTCCTCCCATACAGGTTTCAACATGAGCATTTGCTTTTGGGGAGGTGTCCTGTTTTTGAAGGTAGCAAAGTCATATACTGGAAAAAAAAGCCAACCCCCCCCCCAAAAAAAAAAAATAGAAGTACAGTCTAAATAATGCCTGTTTATTATCACAGATAATTGCAATCTTACATTGTTTAACTGGCCTTCATCTGGTTGAAGTGAAATTATCTATTAGTAACCCAGTCTGTATTAACACCTGACACTTCCTCATTCTCGACTCAGAAAAGCTAATGAGCTGCAGCCTTGCCATCTTCTCAGTAAGGTGAAGTGACGAGTAAGAAAGCAGGTCCAGGCAAAACTGTGTGTTGTCCTAAGATTTTCTGCAAATTTACACTGATTTTGTTTTGTGGTTATGAAGGTTTCAAAAGAAAAACTTATATATTTTACTAGAAATATTGAGTACATTTCAATTTTTTTTTTTGCCTACCTAAGTTAATAAAACTTGAATATGCTGTTTGATGGGTTTGAACTGAAAACAAAACTGCTATTAAAAAGCATGATGCTGACCATTTAATGTACTGTTTCCTACTAGTAAGGGTATAGTATTGATTTGGAGACAGGAGGACAGACAGGCACCCTTCAAATAATTCTGTTCCTGTTCCAAGAAATTCAAGAGAAATCACCGTCATTCTGATTTTATCTGTCCCTGACATTTTAAGAATAGAAAAAAGAAAAATGAGATGGTTTTTGTATCTCATTGTAACTGCAGTTCTTCCAGGAATTCCTAGCTGCAAAAGCTGATGGTGGCCAACAGCAGGCATTTTCCCCAACGTGTTTTATACCTTTACATTGCCTCCCACTACTGCAATGCCCCTGGAACTCTCCAGTAACCGAGACTGGGCTTTTTTTAGCAATAAGAAAATAAATGTCTGCTCAAACTAAAGCAGGGGCTTGCAGAAGGGCCTTGGTGAGGTGTTCATCTAGTCTATAACTCAGCTTAAGATTTGCAGTTGTTGCTGCTGGTTAGAGGAGTTGTCTCTAACTTTCCATCCTTACCTCTTTCCAGACGATCCACTGTCATCCATTTGATATCTAGACTAGACAAAGTATTGTGTGCCTCTTCGGTCAGCCTAACACATTAATAGCAGAATTCACACCTGCTGCCAGGGTGGGACAGGGTGTGTTTTATACAGGATACATAGAGGATACAAAACATGCATAAGACGATAACTAGCACAGCAAGACAGTTCCCAGAGTCAAATTCTTTCACACTCCCAAAAAACTCCACTGGCCTGAAATGGTGTTTAAAAAGGCTGGTTTAGCATGTATTATTGAACAAAATGTGAAATACAGATTGTTTTGCTCTTCTCCTCACCTTCTGAAATAGTTCTGTGTTACAAAATGTGACATATCGTGCTAAATACACAGCAAAATAGTGCTCTGAAATTAGGAAATCGCATTCTGTTCACAGTATATAGGCAACAACATTGTCTCTTTTAGGTTTTGATTCCTTACAGCAAGAGATGACTGCCGTTCGTGCTCATTAGCAGTTTGCAAGCACAAATAAAAGTCAGCTGTGGATGGAATATTATGACAGCTTCTTCTCTTCAGGACTTGATACACTTACACATAAATAACACTGAAAAAAAATTCCAGACATTTGGTACTTACATATGTCTAATTGTCCAACATGTTGGATAAACATTACTCAAGACTCTTTTCAGAAGTTATTTCTGTGGAAGATAATGGGTAATCTTACTACATTTGTTATTGCAAAGGCTACCTAACTAAATTTGTTATTACAAGCGCAGAGTAGTGAGCAATTAATGCTTCATTTTGAGTCTTCTCAAATGGAATTAATCAGGCTTGCATTTTCTATATTGAAATTGCTGAAGAGAAGACTGAAAAGCCCAGAGCAGCTGCAGAACTTAGAAAGAATGAAGGGCTGAAGTTGCACTGAAGACATGATATTGCCCCAGCTTTGCTTCCATCTGTGAATACAACATCTGCTTTTGAGGAAGTGAAATGAGAAACTGCATAAATCAATATAAAGATTGTTTCTTTTTCCAAGTGTAGTCCAGGGCATAGTATTTGTGAAAGAGCATTGACAGTAGGGTTCCATTACTGGTAGAGCACAATTTTAAATTCAACATCATGATTAATGAGGAGGCTAAATGAAAAGATATACAAGATTATGTCATACTTTAGCATCCTTTCATGATAATTGCTGAGGTAAATGACACATAACTCATCCAAGTACTCACTAGCATATCCACTAATCATAATACATACTTCTATGTATAATTTTTTTAAAAGTGTTTTTTTCTGACAATTCTAGAATTAATGATTTGAATATTCTTCTTCCTTAGGTTACTATAAATAGTCCCCAGTTCTTGTATAATGTCCATTAATCTCAGGTAGTATTCATATATTCACTTCCCATACAAAATACTAATAGGTAATATAAAAAAAAGAATAATGGATTTTTAAAAATTAGACATTAAAAAATCCACCAAACCTTGCCATCAATAGCAAGCATTGTTGGTGTTAATAATTTACTCTAAACAAACATGCCATATAACAAATTTGTGCTGAGGTATTTTGTGTCACCCATGAATTCACTTATGCAGGAACAAAACCTTCCCTAACCTGTCTTTAAGCTATTAGTTGTTAGTATTGCTCCGCTCTGGAAGCACGGTCTGTATTTTTATTCCCAGTGTTCAGTACTTGTGAAAACAATAGGATTCAGTTGTCATGTATCTCTTTCTAGAGTGCTCCACATCAACTTTCTGCACATACAAAGTCAAATGATGCTTCAGATCAGTCTGCATACAGCTCTTCTTTCTCAGTACTAACCTGAGCAGAGTGGTAGGGTCTGAGGCGCTGGGCTCATTGGAGGCCAGCGGTTCATGCATATGGTAAAGAGAGGCCCTACCCCAAGGACTTGACACAGACTAAGCAAGCTTTGTTACAAAAGTTTAGCTTGGAATGACAGTATAAGGGAAGAAAAACTACACTTAGAATTTTCATTCATACAATCAAAACAACTTTAAAGGCAGAGTTGTTCTTGGTTGTGTCCAATACTTACTACATATCAAGCATATAAAAACCAACATCACCATGGTCTAAAATGCATTTTCATGTGTGCACACATTACAATCTCATCCTCCAGGGAACTACTATGTTTTCTTGAAAGTTTATAGCTCGCAATTACCAGAGCCCAATGACTTACATTTTCCTAACCCGTTTCCAGGAGGCCAGTTTTGTCCACTGCCTCTTGATGAGCTGCAGTGTTCCAGCTCCCTCATTAGACTGAAGGCATATATAAACAAGTAGCTCCAAAGTTGCCCTAATTTCTCGGTGGAAGTGACGGGATACTGAAAAATGGAATAATGAGAATTTTTACCAGCTGAACGGTTCACAATTGCCCGTGCCTTTCAGATTGCACAGCTGTTGCCTCTGACAGTAAATGGGAGGGCCAGGGCTCAAATTTCTCTGGCAATGTGAATGATCTTTGAAAGTTTTGCTGGGCCCCGTTATGGGTAGCGCAGCACTAGATGCTGAATTTCCATGCTATCTTTGATGAACCTGAAGTGCTATCCAGGCTGAAGGAGATAGGGAGAAATGTGAGCCTTGTTTTATCTGGCAAGACAAGAATGAGTGGAGTATTATGATCAGATATACATATTTCTTTGTATTTGAAAAGAAACATTTCTGCTGCAAATTCACCCTTGAAAATTTTTCCTTGTTTTCACTATCTATGAAAACCAATCAATCAGGTCAAGCACTTTCCCTCCAAAAGGCTTCCCATATAAATCCATGGCTGTAGGCTTCAGCCTGTAGAATTTACTTCCTCCCCTGGCTCAAAAGATGGAAATTCATCTGTTTTGTTTCTTTTGCTTGTAAACTAAGAAGTACATGCAAGCCTTTGATCAAAACTGAATGCTAAAACCAATTCTGCTACTTCCCCTTTGAACAGAATAGCGCTTACTCACAGATATTGCTTTTGAAGTTGCTTTGTAGATACCAGAGAAATACATGAGTCCAGAGGGCTAAGAGATACTGTACTTGTTGAGCAAAGGCCATATTCTGATGTCACCAGATACAGTATTTCTCAATAGTCTTTTATGCGGGGTTTTATTTCAGGGTTCTGTAAGAGTTTCTTCTTCTTTTTTTTTTTTTTTTTTTTTTTTTCAGTTTGTAAAGAGAACCTCAGGGATTCCAGAGGGATTTTTGAGAAGGGCAATTATGAGTCCTAAAAACACCAGTGGAAAGAAATACTGATTCACTAAACAATACAGTTAAAGACAGAAGACAATTAACTGTCTGCATTTCCTCCTAATATTCATAACACAAGAATGAGAGTTTTTAAATAGCTACTTATTTAGATCACCAGAAAACGGCCCCGTCCCACATAGGATGCAAAAACCCAGTGATCCACTATTAAATGAAACCATTCCAGATAAACTGCGAGCCAACTGACCCTGGAAATGTAGTACCCAAGTTGCGTGACTCGAAAATGTGTTCAAAGCAAGGCATAGCTGCAGGCCTTGACTGTTGTACTTTAGTAACCATAGTAACACGGCCTCTGGAGACCCAATGTGAGTGAATTTTCCTTTATTTCAAGGAAGAGTAATAAGAGAAATGTGGCTTGGAACTTGTTCTCTCTTTTTTTTTTTTTTCTTCTTTCCCCTCCCCTCCTTATTTATACTATGCCATGACCTTGACCAAAATATCTTTGAAGTATTTGCTGGCTGATTTTCTGCTATGGGACCAGAAAAAATATCAGGATATATAAAGGATCTTGCCAAAGGAAGTCCTATCTTCCTCAAAATATTTGCCTTCGTTCCCGAAGAGAACCTCTTGACTAATAATGTTTCAAAAACTTCTTAATGGAAGGAACTGATAACTTTAATCTCACAGCTAGTGCGGGCACCAGAATAATGTCGTACTTTCTTTGAACTGACAGATTAATTGTTTTTTGTTTCAGTAGCAGGTGCAGCTTTTTGTGAGTACATAATTGGATGTACATGTTTTTTCAAAAGAACACAGGCCCCTGTCTGGTGCCAAGCACTTTTTCTTTTTTTTTTTTTTTTTTTTTTTTCATTTGGGAAAATAACTCCTGATTTCATTTTTTTTTAAGTACAATGTAGAAAACTCACGTAAGTGTTTTTAAAAAGCCAAATACAAACAAACAAGTGTTCACAATACGTACTTAAGTCTGTCCCACGTTTCAGCTATTACCCTGGATTAGAAATTCCATCTGTCATTGAATCCGTATGGTTTACCAAATGGTAGTTTACAACCATATATTTTTTTCAGATTCGAAGTTAGGGTTTTTTTGTTGCAAAAGGTTCAATGTCTTTGTGTGTGTGTGTGTGTGTGTTGCTATGTGTGGGCGTGCATGTGTAAGTATATGCAAAATTGCTAAAAATTGTAGTAGGATGCAAGTGGACTTTATTGATTAAAACACACCAGTTGTACACAAAGCAAATAATATCGACATTGAGCCATGAGTTTGTTTTTTTCCTCCTCTAAATCCAAGAGCCCTATTTTAGGCTTTCTGTTATTTCTACAGAAAGGAATAAAGTGAAATGAGGAGAACTGCCTTTACAACTCTATGCTGTCTTCTCTATGTTTTGGGCAGACAAGTGCTTACATTAGGGAGTCTGAGCTCATCTGCATCCTCTTTCCATTTTCATCTCCCCAGCTTATCGATAACCCAAGCAGATGGCTGCTGTGGTTCTGACACAGCACACCAGGGCAGCCTCCCATTCACTGGGGACAAGAGAAAGCTATCAATGAGAATTTTATTTCAGTAATGGAGAATGTTTAAAATCAGAAGTGGAGCCACATACTTTGTTGTCCTGCTTTATGTGAGACCCAGTAGCTTAGAACAGAAAAGCTGGGAATAGTTTTTGATTGTTCTCATGGACTGAAGCTGTCTCTCTCTTCCACTCAGTCTAACAAATCACCAGGGTTCTGGCCAGAATAATGGAAAATCTCTATGCAGTGTTACTGTAAAAGGCTTGAGTATGGAATTGTATGTGATACCAGAGCTCAGAAGAGGACTTTTCCTACTAATTTGCAATCACTGATACCTACTTCTGGGGTACTAGACCTGTGACAGGAAACACCCTCCTCCTTTTCCCCAGTTGTGGTAAGTAGGTAAGAAAAGCATAAATCTCAGCTCAACTCTGACTCTATTCAGAGTCCTCTGTGCTACAGATGTCAGGTTTCACACTGAACTGCACTTGAGGGTAATATTGAAGAAAACAGAAAAATTTGCAGTCACAGGTAAGACTCACTGGCTATGAAGTTTTACTCCATGACCAGCTCATCTCTTTTTAGTGTGGTTGAAGTAGCAGGTTTCCCAGCTAAAATGAGGTTTAAGCACATGGAATTTGTATTAATCCTCAATAGCTTCAGGTGGCTCCGTAAAAGCTGTTGTTGCACCTAAGTGGGTTTTGCTTTTCCTGCCTGCAGGGCACAGCATCTGATGTCTGCGTTTGGGGTCATGAAAATCAGGTGATGCTTAGTTGAGAGATCTTAACTCAGGAGAGGACATCAGCGTTTTGAGAACAAAACAAAAACAAAGCAGGGGAAGTTTGTAATTCTCTTCATTTACATACCTCCCTCAAATCCATACTAATTTCTGGCTTAACTTAAACATATGGCTCCTTGAACTTTTCTTCCACTTCTTTCCTCTTGCTCTCTCTCACACTTCCTTAATACCTCCTCCAGCCTCACAGATGTAGCTGCCAGTCCACTGATCTGAACCCTTAGAAACGCACATGGTCCCATTTCCCCTTCTCATTTTTACAAACTGCTGCACCTGGTCCAGCCCAGCTCTGACTTTGTGAAAGAAAAACTTGTGGAAACAAAAAGCTGCCTGCCTTCCAGTGTGGGGGAGCAAGTTTTACATCTTAAAGGTAGAGACTGATCTTTCAGGGTATGTGTCTGGCTACAGAGTGTGCAGGCATATGCTGGACAAAGAAGATTCATTTTTTAATAGGAGTATTTGTTTCTTGATTCATAAAAACAATCCCTAGCAAAAGCAGGTGCTCCCTCACCTATTTCCCACCAGGGTTGAAAAACTCCAGCTTGTCTGCAAGCCAATGGAAGGCACATTTTAAGGATGACAGTATGATACTGTGTGAGAGTCTTTGATCATATTCAGATCTTGTGATAATTTTTGAAGACTTCCCAGATATGTCTTGTGCATTAATTTGCATAGGTTAAGAACATTTCTTTAATGCTGTTGATTTCTACCTGCCCTGGCTGCACAGGCTGGACTGGAGGTCTTTTGGAACGTGCACACTAAAAGCTACAGACATCCTCATGACGGAGCTCCCTTAAATGTACTATGGTTATCTTGTGGAAATTTTTAGCCTGTCCAAATTAAAAGGCCTGCCAGATGTTCAAAATGTAATAAAATTCCTAACATCACAACACTGATGGTTTCCTTGCTGTGAAGATGAGTCCAAAGAGACAAGGTGCCAAAAATGCTTTCTTATTTCCACTTGACATTGGAAATGGATATGACAGACACCATCTATGGAGGCTCCTCTCAGCGCAATGAAAGGCACAGATGTGAAGATGTAGAAATCTTGACACATTGTCTTCTGTTTGGTGAGGTGCTGGGACAACTTTGGGGATTATTTAGAGCAGAAAATAGCACCAGTCCAACAACTCCTTGTAACTGAAGAATCGACAGTGATAATTAGTGTTCAACACAAACCCAACTAGGCAGAGATAACACTCTGGAAAGGATTTGTATCTGTGGAGTTGACCTGGCAGTGAAAACAGTTTGCCCTTAACTGTTTGTAGCAATGACTCATAGTTCGCATTGATTTAATTGAATCAGTTGCTGCCACAGCTCTTTCCAGACATAGGTGAGCCATTGCAGTCTCTCCACAAGATTTCTCCAGTCACTGTTTCACAGGTTCTTCAAGGCACAGAGCCCCTGGACATGTATGGCCCCACTGGGCCACATTTCCAAAGGTGCTCCACATTTATGATTAGGGCCAAATCTTCTCAGGAGGTCGGCTTATTGTGCACTGAACTCTTGAAATTCTGCCCACCATTGTCACAGTGGGAACAGGCTTTGAGCAGTCTTGGAAATCTGGTCCTTATTTAGGAACTGAAAAGAGAACCAAACTCACAAAAATATGCGAGTGCATCTGGTTACTGAGAAATTGAAAATCTGCCTTCATTGTCCTTCAGGATTAACTCAGGATTAATAGGCACATTGCTACAACAGTAAATAAGAGAAAGGTGAAGCAAGGATAATAATAATATAGCGCTATTTTATCAGCAGCTGTTTGAACTGAAATCTCAAAAGACCTCAAAACCATCACATGACAGGGTCATCTAAACTACCTTGGAATGCAAACCTGCTGTAGTGAAGATCTGTTACTGAATCTTTATCAAGGGAAGAGAGGCAAAATTAGTCAATCTACATGCAAAATGATGGATCTTAATGTTTATGTCATGTATTTCATTTAATCCTTACTTTTATTTCTTCTTTTCTCTTGTGTCACTGAGTCTATGAGAATTAATTCAGCTTTTTTCTAGATGAGATATTGGTCTGTATCAATGAAATATTTATTGCCAACTTTTTATATTTATTGCATTTCATCAATTATGCTATGTGTGTATTTGTATAGAAGCCTAAGAAAATAGCCATACTTAAAAATACCTATTCAATTTTAAAATCATAGCTACAACAGCACATGTAGTTAATTTTCTTGTTGGAGACTATTTTATCTGTATGTATGAATGCATATAAATTCAAAGCAATTATTATGGATTGTAATGTTTTAAATTAAAAGCAACAAAAATGTAGTGGACACTTGCTATTAAACCTTTAATTACATTAATTAATGACAAATTAAAATTTAAAGTAGATAATCATATTGTAATGCAATATTGTTGTTACACTGTAATTAGCTACCCTAACTTTTTTAAAAAAAGAAAAAAAAATGTTCCAGAATCTTATTCATTTTTTCGTGTCAGGAAGTTACACTGTAATTAGCTACCCTAACTTTTTAAAAAAAAGAAAAAAAAAAGTTCCAGATTCTTATTCATTTTTTCGTGTCAGGAAAAATCAGCCTTTCTGCAAAAATTTGATATCCAACTTATTTGCAGGGTGGTTTTTTTCATATCTAGAATATTCTTAATATTATTATATTTTATACCCATTTTACTTTTTTCTTTCTGATTATCTTTTAAATTATTTTATTTTCCCTTCTTTAGTCACTGAACGGTTTTGCATTGGTGGTGAGTGCAGATGGAATGATATTTTATGCGTCATCGACAATTGTGGACTATCTAGGGTTTCATCAGGTAAATATATTAACAAATATTTTGAATTCTTACTATTTCATTGTCATCATAATGACCTTGTAGTCACTCCTGCCAACTGGCTTTCTAAAATGCAGAAGTCTATGTTGCTTTGCCCTATCCTTCTCCTGCTGATTAGACATACACTATTACTAAAATTAAGTTATTTTACTATGCCATTTCAGACTAATTTTCTTTTTTTTTTTTTTGTGATTTGACAGGTGAAGATGATTTATTTGTAATGTTGTTCCTTTTGTAAAGCTTTTGTTAACAGAAATGTGATCTATTATAAAAATAAGATTTAGCTAGATGTTTCCTTTCCATTTCAGTATAAGATGCTGCTATTCTAGACTGGTTGTCTGTGTATAGTAAATACATTGTAAAGTCACAGAGTAACAGAACAATGTAGCTGGAAAAGACCTCTGAAGGTTATCTGCTCAAAGCAGATCCAGTTAGAGCAGGTTGATCAAGGACTCATCCCATCAAGTTTTGACTTTCTATAACCCCTTTGGAAGACCTGTTCCAGTGTTTAACCACCCTGACTGTAGATTTTTTTGCCTATATCAAGTCCCAGTTTCCCATGTTGCAACTGGTGTCTATTGCTTCTTGTCCTTCCACTTTGTCCTTCTGAGAAAAGTCAGGCT
>NW_010140362.1:0-18016 GCF_000699245.1 Pterocles gutturalis | reverse complement strand
ATTAATTCAGCTGATGTAGACAGCAGTAAGTTCTTCCTGAAGTTTTCTCTTCTCATGGCTGAACAAACCCTTTTCTTTCCTCTCCTGATAAGTCATGTGCTCCGGCCCTCTTAAGTGTCTTGGTAGCACTCTCCTGGGCTCACTTTGGTATGCTAATGTTTTTCTTTTCCTGGGGTACCCCAAATTAGAGATAACTTTGACTTTATTGAACTTCCTGAGGTTCCTGACAGCCCATTTTTACAGTCCGTCAAGGTCTGAGCAGCCGTTGTGCTCTCCCCAGTTGGTACCCTCTGCAAACCTGCTGAGAGTGCACTCTTATCACATCATTCAATAATCAAGAAATTAAACAGAGTTGGTCCCAGCATCAGTCCCTAGGGGATGCCAGTAGTCACCGGCTGCCAGTTGGACTTTTTTATGGCTCACACTTGCATATGCACAAAAGAGTTAAGAATAAAGAGTCATCTTAGGATGCGAAGTCAAAAAGCAGATGTGAAAAACAGGGGCCTCTGAAACAGCTTTCCTCAATCAGTCTTTGCTCTGAAGGTATCTAACACCAGTTATTATTTTAAGGAATGTATCAAGCTAAAGATAAGTGTCTGCCCCACTACACTTACAAATTAAACATTTCTTGTTGTAATTGTTTCAGACTGATGTAATGCACCAAAACATATATGATTACATTCACGTGGATGATCGCCAAGATTTCTGTAGACAACTGCACTGGGCCATGAATCCTCCCCAGATGTTGTCTGGACAGCAACTACCGACAGAAACAGGTGGGATTGTACATGTTCATTTGAAACATAGGCACCACTGTATAGAGGTAGAATTACACTCCACCTACACTCGTGTCTGTTCCACGTCAAGTCAGATTCTTCACTGGAAAGCTGCATGCTGGTTCATTTGTAATATTATTGTCCCATAGATTATATTTCTTCCAGATCTTTGACATTTATAAGGTAGTGTGTGCTGTTGAGGCTAAAAAGTTGATGTTTCCTTATTTTTTTCTGACTAATGTACCTACAGATATTCTTATCCATGCAGAATGAACAGCATCAGTGTTCATCCTGCCAGCCTATTCACGCTGATCAGGACATTAGTATTTCTCTCAAAAAAATCCCCTGCAAAACGTTTCTGTATAGTACCACATTGGCAACCTCACTTTCTGACATTTGTTTTCCCATGCAAAATCATGCAGACAGGAGTCTTCGTAAGAATAAGTGGGTTTAGCAATGCACTTTCTCCTCTGAGGCTATATTTCCCTAGGATAGCAGGTGGATATGTGGGCTAAAAGTTCCTCCTACATGAGCCGTTAGGCTGAAATCACAACTACAGAAAATAAAATGGGGTTGAAATTGTTAACTTTATAAAGAATTATTGATTCCAGCAAAACGTATGTATTTCACCAGAAGGTGAGGAAGTAACTGAGGAAAGAAATTGAGGAAGAGCAGCCTGCAGATGGGTGGGGAGAAACTTGCAAGAAATCCTTCGGCAGCCTTTATTCTTCAGGAACACAGTCAGGAAACTTTGGTAGAATTTCTTGCAGTTTCTGTGTTTTGCAAGAGTTTTACAGAGATCTGAGGGGATCTGAGGAACTTTGCAAGATTTCATAGGAAGTACACAGAAAACAAACTGAACAATGTGCATTAATATTTAGAACTCTAAAAGTTACAAATATTTTGAATTTTTTTCCTAATATATGTAGTGGAGAATTTCAGTTCCTGAGTTCATACTTCTCTAACAATACTTGTGTCTCTTGGGAATTCAGTATTTCAAAAGCTATGCACTCGTGGTCCAAAACTGGAAAATGCTTCATTAAAAATCAAGGAGGCAACAGTTGAACACTAGCTAATCAGCCACTGTTAATTTGTTTTTTTCTTGCATAAGCATTTTTCCTTATTTTGTTCCTTTCTCTAATGCATTTTCTGTGATCTCTAATCTCAAAACCAGCAACATCTGCTACGCTGCTTTGCATCATTAAAAATCACAAAACCTCAGGAAATAAAATAGTCAACGTTTCTGAAGAAACTCACCTGAATCCCATTTTAGAGCTTTTCTTTTTTCTTTCGGTAGAGCATGTGCAGATGTATCTATACATGATACAATTTAATATTTGCTCTTCCATGAAGTAATTTTAGCAATTTCCATAACAGCTTCTTCAATTGGCTACAGACATCTGAATTCTTTGTGTGATCTGATATATATTGCTTTCACTGTTGCTCCTAGGAGAAGAATATATTCTCAGTAAATTGTTTAAAGCACAAGAGAATGACAGCACGACAGCAGATTACTCTTCCTTCTTAACTCGTTGTTTCATCTGTCGAGTTCGCTGCTTGTTGGACAGTACTTCTGGCTTCCTTGTAAGTATAATTTCACTTAGAGAACTGTAGTCATGATATACTAGATTTTAATTACTTCATATGAAAAATATTTGAACATAAATATTGTGGAGAGTCCTAGACAGGATACACTTTTCATTTGCTGTGCACTAACAAAAAACATCTAAATACATTTATTAACATGTATAAAGAGTGAGAAAAGAAGTTAATAATATTTAAAATTGAAAGAATCTATAAACTTCTGTGTTCTAAGCTCTTTTGCGTAGTACCTGTTGTCGGTTTGTACAGGGCTTAGCACAAGCGCAGCAAGCCTGAGTTTCAACCATTAATACTTAAGCACAAAGTAGTTTCTTTAAGGAACAGGAATAATAATGATCCATTTTCCCCTTTTGTAAAGAATCCTTTAATAACAAAAAACAGAATTAGGGAATCTCTCACGTGCTTCTCAAATATCCTTTACCAGGAGCGGCTCATTTCTAGAAATCACTTCCCAGTTTGCTTAGTAAAAACCAGTGCTGTTTCTTCTTAAGGCAAAGTACAGCACATGCAAAGAAAATGAGAGGATCAGCACGAGGCAGGGAAATGCAACCTCTGTCTCAGATGCTCACTTGCTGGAAGACTATGAACAGATATACCATTTAGTCATTTCTCTATCCCTGTTTTAATATTGTAGCTCAATGGAAAATGCCCATCTCAAGTGGACTGATTTTGTGGTAGGTAATTTTTTCACCGAGAGGCAGCAGCTTGCTATTTCAATTTGATCTCTGCCTTCTGATTAGATGGAGATTTGATGTGGGGATAGATGGTTCCTTCCTTTGTATCTGACTATCTTGGGCATATCTTTTCCCTTGGTATCTGCCTGCATAGCCCTTTGGTTACGCCAGTCCATATATTTCCCAGAGAAAGTGCAGGGCAAGAGGAAAGAAATTTAGGAACCATCTCACTGGAGAGAACAGAGCATGGAAAAATTATAGTGCCAGCTTCAGAGTAAGGCACAGAGGAAATAGCTGTTTGCACCACCATACACTGCCCGTCTCGGCAAACAGAACATAACGCAGAACTTCTACTTTAAGTACACCGGAGAGAAAAAAACAAAAACCAGCCTCAAATGTCTCATTTTACTGTTGATAGTAATTGACTGATGCCTCTGAAATGGCATGGTTTAAACTGTATGAAGATAATGAAATTCCTAGCTTTTCTCCCTGTTTCAAAATGGGTTTTGGTGTTAAATGAGATGGCACTAGGTTGTATTTGCATTTCGAATGTTTATACGCTAAATGGTTAAGGTAATTCTGTTGTTTTTTTGTATAACAGACAATGCAGTTCCAAGGCAAACTAAAGTTTCTTTTTGGACAAAGGAAGAAGTCCTCATCAGGAATTGTATTGCCACCTCAGCTGTCCTTATTCTGCATAGTGGTACCACTTCTGCTCCCTTCCATGACAGAAATGAAGATGAAAAGCCTGCTTGTGAAAGCAAAACACAAAGCTGATGATGCAGCAGCAGTGAATGCAAAGTATTTACAAATTAATCTTTTAGCAGTTAGCAAAGTATACTTTGGGCTTTATGTTTATTATGCATGTAAAAAGCACAAATTAGGCTAAAGAACTCTCCATTTTAAAACTGTTTTTTAGAAAAGTGAATAATTTGTCTGGATTTAGTTATCTAGTACATAGTAACTACAATATAACATAACATAACAAGATAACATGCTGTACTTTATATGTAATACATATTATATTAGCATATATATAATTTTATCTAAAAACAGGAAAGTTGGGATATCTGCCTACCCTTCAGAAGTTACCATCACAGTAAGTCATTCTATGAGTTGTAAAAGTGGAAAAGAAAAAGTATTTTTTATAAGGAGTTCTCAAATTTCAGTATCTTCTGGTAGCACAATTGTTTGGACTTGGGCATTTTGGTAGCAAAAAAAGAAAAAGCAAAACTTTAGAAAGCTTCATGTTTATGTGGGGGGTGGGTGTTCATATAGAGTCAAATGAGATATATTTGGTGTATGTATTTATCTTACAACAGAAGGCATATGAAGACATAAGTCTACAATTGCACTAAATGGCCTGGGGCTGATCACTTGGTAGCAATCACAGAAGATTAGAAGGACAGATTGTGTTCAGACTCATTTCCTTCCCAACACTTATTTTTGTTACCCTACTATGATTGAATTTTAGTTGATGTTTGGGGCTAGGATTATGTTTTCTCTTATTTGGTTAAATATTACCTTACAGCAATGAGGTCCATTACTGTGAAGTAAAATGCTCACCAGTGTGACTGACAGCATCATAATTTGGCTTTTAATTAGAATATGCTTGTGTATGTGTGGATTTACTATCCAGACAGGTAATGTGGTTCTAGCACATTCATCCTCTTGACAAGAATTAAATTACTGGAAGGCTGATATAATGGACTATGCAGGCTTCTGGAACAGGGTTGGAAAGTAATTTCCACTTGCTAGTTTTTCAGTGGCCCATGTGAAATTAATTGATGATCAGAATTCATCTGCTAGAAGAGAGGTGCTTTACTTAAATTTTACAAACTGACTGGACAGTGGCCAGATTTGACAAGAATGAAGTGGACATTTACCTTCAATGTTTCCTTTGTTCAGGCCTGAAGCATGCTGGCCAGGGATGGTGGGCAAATTTATATTTTCTGATGGTCTTAATAAAGGGAAAATTTTGTAAAGAAGTGTTATGGACTTTGCACCCTTTACAAGGCCTAATATGCTTTTGGAACTAAAGACGGGAAGAACTCAATTCCAATCATCTGATTATTGCAAATTGAAGTCATGCTGACTCTTAGGTGCACTGCTGGTGAGTGTGATGTACTTACCTTGAACGTACCTTGAGTAGGCAGAGCAGAATATACACAGCATTTGTCTCAGTTCAAACTGAGACTTATTCCAGTTATAGTAAGTCATGAGCAGAATATTCCTAAACATAACTATTCCTCACAATTGAATGCAGAATTCCAGTCATACACTAGTCTGAACAACAAAATGATCCAGGAAACATAATTATTTATTGTTGGTTACTATATATTGAAACCATAAGTCTTTGCTAATGGTCAACAGCTTGAAGATCACACCTTTCAGAGTTTGTGATTTTACTGTCATTCACTGATAAGGCTTTTTCCACATGTTCTGTCCTCTGCAGCTCCAATTCCAAAGGTAATTCTGGTATCTGTGAAGCAGCAGAATTATATGGAAGAAACAGTCACCATGAAGGTGCAGCTTTCACCAATGTGTTGCAGATCACTGAAAACCAAATCAAAGGTGTGTTTGCTAAGCACTTCTGGACTATACATATATATATATATCTCCTTCATGGAGAGGGAACCTTGCTGTTTCTTTTCCCTGGTTAGGTTTTCCAGATTTTGGTCCCAATGCTCTCTTTTTCTTCTCTCTAAAACTGCTTCTGTAAAAAAAATGTAAAAAAAAAAATTGTCTGCCTCAAAAGATAGTGCTGAATCATTCTAGTGTTTCAGAGTGGGCAGAAATGCTATGATGCCACATCCACAAATATGTGAACAATCATAGTAAATAGGAATACTCAACGTATGCTTTCCTAAAAATAGGAGCACTGAACTTAAGAAGATTGTGTTAAAATCTTAATAAAAAATTACCATATCTATCCCACTTTGAGGAGAAATGGATAATATGTTACAAATGCTAGTTTTCCACAAAGATCAGAAAACAGAGGAAAATTAGCATGTATTGTCTTTAAAACTCACGATTTGCTTGCAGCTTTGACTCATGCTTTTCCAGTGTCTGGCTGTGGCAATATTATGAGAGTCTATGCTGTATTTCAGATTTTACAATGGATAAACTTTTGATGGTGAGTCTTCCCCAATGGGCAACTTATTCTTGAGTAGACTTGTACTCAGGCTTCTGTCATACCTGCTGGAAACCTTTAACTTTTTAAAAACCACCCCTCTGTCATACCCTCATTTTCCACAAACATTTTCTTGTTGGTGTAGTACTATTACTGAGAGGGAAAAATGATAGTGGACTAATAATACTGAAAACTCCTTGGTTACAGTTTAAGTGTTTCTAACTGTTTCATTAGGTTTTTCATATTTTATTGTTTTAATGTAATTTGCATAGTTCTGTGACATATTTTAGCTTGTACTTTCCTGTCCTGATGATTCCAGCAAACAAACCTGTGAACGTTCATCTGTAGGTTAGGTAAGAAAAATATTAAATACTGCTTGTATTAAAATAGATTTTCTTTTAAATTGTATAGCAAAGAATAATGGAGAAAATGGCATTTCTCTAGTCAAAGTACAAACAAATGAAGATCACTGGGTCTGGGTTCAAGCTAACACGCAACTTCTGTATCGAAGTGGTTGTTCAGAATATGTCCTTACCCAACAGCAAATGTTGAAGTAAGTATATTTTCCAATACTGAAAAAAAAAAATCTGTATTTCAGAAAACTAAATGTATTTTATGTATGAGATCTGTAGTGATCTAAGAGAAGAGCTGTATGAGAAGGGTTTAGTTTACTTACCAAATGGAAATCCATTTTTATTGTGGATCATATGAAATGGCTGTTATAATCCTAAGCAATATTTATTTTCTTCAGTCTTTTTTCTTCTGAACTTGAGTGTACACATATATTAAACCAGGATGCTTCAAAACTAAAATGCTTTATTATTAATCAGTTCTAACTTTCTTGCACAAAAAAAAAAATTTTATGGGTTTTGTTTTACTTTGCAGCTGAAAATCTTTGATGATTTAGTGTCCTTGTTTTGCTACTTTTTAACATCTGATTATGCTAAGCTCTTTTTGCTTCCTTTATGGATGGCAGCTGAGCTCATGTTTTTAGTTGTGGATGCTCAATATAATCTTAACAGGGATGCTCATCTAGTTGGCTGTAGACTCAGCCCTGGAGTGGAAGCTCCTCTCACATATTTGCATTCAAAGAGGACCTCTCCACCAGGTTTTACCCTTTCCTTCCAAATAGGCTTTACTTCCTTCCTGTGGGCCTTGTTGAGGTATCTCTTCAAGCTGGTCTGAGGGAAGAGATAAGAGGGTGGACTGAATGAGCAGGGGCCAGGAGGTGTACACAGCCACTATCTGGCCCAGTGGAAAAAATGTGGCTGTTATCTTTGTTCTTTTCCTTTTTGATGCCTCGCAGGTGAAAGAAATAAATGAAAAAGTCTTTGAACTTCTAGAGCAGATCTCTCTTGCAGGCAGCATATCTCCCAGGATCCATGTGAATAGCAGAGGAGCTCCCACCTGAGGGTGGTGGAACTCTTCACCTTTACTGGGACTGCGCAAACATCGTCTTGCTGTGTGAGGGAATGAACTTCCATTAAGAGGCAGATTCTTTTAATCCATTTCTTATATTCTAGTCTCTAATTCTAAATTGTTTTTTTGCATAATTAAGGATGCTCTTTGATGTTTATTTAGTTACATTTTTACTCTCTTAGTGGTTAAAAGCCTTTCTTTGTGCATGATAGTTCCTGCAGACTTAAGTGTTACACGAGTTGGCCTTGGAGATTATTTTCAGTTCTGTCCTCCTGATAGTCTGCGACAGACTTCATCCTTACTGCTACTTTTTTTTTGGTAAAATGTATGCTATCTTCCTGGAAACATGCATTCCTTTTGAGAGTTTTCACTATGTAATATTTCACTGTAAAATTCTTCATTTGGGGCTCAAAGCTTTTGAGACTATTGCATTTTGTTCAGTTCATTGCTTCCCAATTAGACCATTTCCTAAGAAGATAGTCCTGCAGCAAACTTGTATCGTACCACTTGCATCTTGAGACAGTATTTAGCAGAGGACTGAAAATATTTAATACCTCATGGAAAAAAAGAGAAAATATTTTCCTTTCTTGATGTACATTTATTACAGTGGGACATTCTCTTTTTCTAACAACATGGACTCCCTCTACTGGAAAATCCTATCCTTGCACATGGAGTCCATACCCAAGGAAAAAGTTCTTAATAATGAGCTAAGAAAAAGCCTTTTAAAACCTTTACTAGGTCTCCAGGTTTTCATGCTAGTTTTCTTATTGAGATGTCCACTTCTTGTTTGAAGAGGGGGAGGATGGTTTCATAGCACTGATCCTGCCTGGTTGGGAATCAGCACGTTAGTGAATTCCAGACAAATCCTGAACCGGATGATTTGGACCCCAAGTTCTGAAAACTGCTGCATTGGGCATGGAAATGCTCAGGCAACTTTCTCTGCCAGAGCTCTTCACTAATGTTGAGTACTTCAGCTGGAGGTCATGGAAAATGAATTCACTGGCCATCTTAGAAAATGAAAGACAACATGAATTAAGTTAGACATGTAAAACAAACCTGCACCCAATATGAACACCTGCGACTATTCTGGACACTTAATTCAGGCATTTTATTTCCTCTCAGATAACTCTGCATTCTCAAAATATAAGACCTCTATGGTTCTCCCTCAAATCACTTTGACCAGAAAGTTCTTCTGTGTCCAAATAATTCATTATTACCAAAATACATCTCATTTAAGATACTCTTTGTATTTTATCTCTAGATTTTTCTGCACACAAATACTGTTGAGATATATTTTAATGGAAGAACAAAAGTGTAACATAGTTACTATACTGTACTGCAATATTTAAAGTCTTTGTGAAGTGTGTGCCTGAAATGGAACAACAAATTCATGTCAGAATTTAAATAAAGCAGTGCCACAGAAAGGTAACTGTGCACACACATTGATGCCCAGATGCATGCACACCCTATTTTACTCTCAAACAAATGCAAAGGTTATATGGACACAAGAGTGTGGGAGTCCCATATTAAGTTTAGGACAAAGTATTGCTTGTAATAAATGTTGAGTGACTCCATTTGTATCCCAGAAAACATCCATTTAGAAAACTCTGACTGACTGATTTTTTTCTACTGTTATTGAAAGGGAAGAAGATGAACAACTGAAGATACCAAGTGGTTTTGCCAGTTTGAAAGGAAACCTGGAGGGACTTTCCTATAACAGTGCCACTGAAACTCGGGGCCAGTGGAAGCATCTTAACTGGACAGCAGTAAAAAATGAACAAGATAATGTAAAAGTGAAGTTTGAGCCTCATACAAATGGTGAGTGTTTTATGCAGGAGGAACCTCTCAGTTCTAACACATCAGTTTTAGGCATTCAAAACACCGGCACCACAAACAGTAGCTGGACTTTAAGAAACTCAAGCTCTTGTCCTATGAGCCAGCGAATGAACACATGTTCAAACAGGAGAGCTGGATCATTCTACAACAGAGATCAAAGTTTCTTAAATATAGCATCAACTTGCCCTTCCCACTGGGGGAGCACAGAAAGCTGCCAGTCTTACGCAGGTGTACAACAGCGTTCTGTGGAGAACTATGTGACAGACCATCTGAAACTGCAGAGACCATCAATATCCTCAGAGTCTCTCTATGACGCAGCCTTTCCCTTGGAGATGCCTATCAAAACGGAATACGATTCCGATTCCGAAAACATTGCCGATAACTACCTGATGTCACAAAACCGAGCCTGGATGGATGAGAACAGCTCGGTGAGAAAGCAGGTGTTTAGCTACCCCAATAGAGTGCACCTCAAAACAGAACCGGACCTCTGTGAGCCAGCCTCACCTTGTCAGAAGCTCAGGCAATGCCTTTACATGCCACATAACTGGCAATGCATCGTAGCAAATCATGCCAACAACCTAAACCTGAACAGATCTTGCAAGGGTTCACGTAGCAAGGAGGGGGCCCCATTTTGCCCTCAGAACTCCTCTGGGTGTTTGGAAAGCATGTCTGACCTGCCGCCCATGGCGTGTTATGGCCACTTCTACAGCCCCAGCCCAGGGGAAGAGAAAGAGCAGAATAATGAAATTTTTAAAATGCCATGTGAATTTAAAAACCCCTGCTTGGTTCAAGCAATCAAGCGTGAGCCCCTGGATTCTCCACCATTGTCCAACAGTGGACAGAACAGCATACATGCAAGCTTCCCTGAAAATACATTAGCAGGTCCTGTGCCTCATAAAACCACTGAAAGTACATTTTTACAATAGATTTTCCAACATTTGGAATATTTATAATGTTAAAAGCAAGAAGTTGTAGATTCTCTTCCAGTTGGGTTAAATGAGTTACTAAAATTAAAAGCCAGTAGAAAGTGTGTGCATCTGTGTGTGAGAAAAACCCGACACAGACACATACATCCTTCACCCTCCACCTCCCCACTGCCCTTCTCTTAGCCATCTTTGGAAAGAAAGAAAGGTAAAACCTCAGGCACAGAAAAATAATAATTACTCACTGCACAGGTATACTTGCTAATTTGCCTTTATAGTCTTTCCTCTCTTGTCTACAGTTCATTACCAAGGTCTAGCTATTTCTCTTTCCTGCCTTTGTTGTGTTTGTTTTTCTCAAGCTGATGTGATGCCTCTGCGCAAAGGGAAAATGTTTATGGTCTTCATTGTGGGCAGTTTACCTTAGGAATTTTTACTTTTTTTTTTTTTTTTGATACTCTAATAAGAAGCATCAGCTATTCTTTTATCTCAGCATTAAATTGATGGCAACCAGCAAGGGCTTCCCAACACAACTTCTTAAGTTAAAAGGATAGCATTAATAAAAACAAATGACTGTTATAAAATGCATTAGATATTATTTCACTTCAAACTGAAGTTCTTCCCAGATTTCCTTCGTAATACTAATATTTTAGTACCCATATTTTTCCATTTTAAAGCCATCAGCCTGTCATGTTGCTGTTCGAAAGACTCAACAATGGGAGTTGAGTCTGTACACATCTATAAATGAGTTACAAAGTGCTGTTAAATGTACATGAGAAGAAAATATTTGTCCAATTATTTTCCTTGCTGTTACTTGTAACATTAACAAAGGAAATGCACTTTTTTATTTGATAGTATCTCTTTGACTGGTAGCAGCTTGTTAGACATCATCACCTGACATCAAAACCAAATCTCCCACTAAGGTTAGACATGTTCTTTTCAAAAGCATCGTAGTTTCATTCCCAAAAGAAAATTTTAGTCTCACTGAGAGCCAACTGGAGGATGTATACCTTTCAAAAGCACTTTGGTGTTTTTGAAAACAGATCCGAATGTTTTCCTTTGAACCCAGGCAGTAATGTATTTCCATTAAAAAAAAAAATCTACAACTTCCGTTTTGTTTTTTGTTGTTGTTGTAGCTTGACTCCTGCACTAACTTTTGTTTTAAAATTGCACTATTTAAACTTTATATCAACGTCACCTATATAAAAACCACGTCATTTAAAAAAAGCTTAGATGTATATGTGTTTTTTGAAAGAAGCCCTATAATGAATGTTTTATTTTTCAAAATGTTATAAATAATTATGTCTTCTTTTCTATATCTACTAGTCACTAAGGGCATGGCTTTACATGCCAGAAAAGTGGCATAAACTTCTCCTGAATGCTATAAATGTGTGGGGTAAGTCTAGCTTTCAGGTAGGGGAATGGTTCTGCACCTGGCAGTTGCTCTTCTCCAAGGCCGTCCACTGTCTCTGATAGAAATTACTGCTTGTACGTTAGAGTTGGCAAATGTAAACATATGCATTCCCTGCATGTCAGTTAAGTGCTTATGAACAATGGTTTGATCTGAAATGCTGCACTTTACATTGAAACGTTTGAGATAACACACATACGTTTTGATGACTGTCCTGCAGAAGGCAGTATTCCCAGCAGAAAGGCAAGAGCGGACAGTAAAGAAGTGCAATAATGTCTCACTGTAACTCAAGTTAAATCTGCCGTAGTCCAGCTGACCATGCCCACACCATGAGAACATCTCTCTTTTTTTGTGTCTGAGGTAAATCAGCTCCCTGTTGGCTACATGTTGCCTCTTATTTGAGACAGTCTTGATATCCTTGGCTTAGTACACTTACCAGTGGGTGCAACACAGCATCAGACCCCTTTCAGAGATGAGTCTGTAATGGTGGAATTTGCACCACTCTCTGGTACACCACTGTTCATGTCAAGTAAATTTAATCCCAATCACAAAAATACTTCTGGGCAAGCACCCTGGATACTCATGTAGAGTGGAACTGTCAGGTATCAGTGGCATTGCCCAACTCTACCTTGTCTACAAAAATAAGAGCAGCAGTGCCTTTCTGACTCTCTCAGAGTAGCTCTCACAGGCCATTGCTTGGTGTGCAGCAGTGGCACTGCTTATGTCCTGGTGCCAGACACTCAGACACTCTGCTGTGGCAGCACAGCTATGTAAGGTTGTGCCATTAATCCTGTAATATTCTCCAGTCTAGCTCCTTGTGCAGCTGCCTGGCAGAAATGGGATAGTGTGGAGACAGGGTAGTGTGGGAATAGATGGCTGGGGGTGCGTGGAGGACACGCCAGCATGATGGCTGAAAAGCTGCTCATTTAATTCCGTGCTTGGACTCACTGGCGCACCCCTCTGAATGAGAATACCTCAGCTTGGTTTCACACTACCTTGCACCTTCTCTCATCATTTATATTGATGCAACATGGCTGTAAAACACTAATATCCTTACCTAGATATGCTGGTGCCATTTTGCAAGGATGTAAGTGGTCACATCAGGTGCAGCTCTGTAGAGGACTGTGCCACTACATGCCTTGTCTATGCTTGGAAATATTTCCTGGCATGACTACAGTGGAGAACTGTACCAGCCAGATTTCTCTAAAAACAGCAGTTGTCTGCAGATCTCTCTGTCACAGAATAAAGGCTATTTTGCTGACATAACTCTACTCTAAGGCTTTTCTGGTTTATTTCAGTTGGGATTATTTTTCTCATGTTCCAAATAAACCCAGTCACATTTTATGCATCTTAATTAGTATTATAGAGGTAGTTGAAGCTTCTGCATGTAAGAGAATCTAATCTAAGAGAAGTAACGGCCTTTTTCTAGGAGGATGGATGAATGTGTGACTCAAAAGTGAGGTGTCACCTCCTGACTCCCCCATGTATACATGCAGTCAGGTTTGCTTCCTTATCGTTCCATAAAGTCTGAACCCAAGAAAAACACACTTATTCTGCACATCACATTTGAATTTGACCCACTTAATTTGTGGCCAAGTTGTTATTCCAGGTCTTACATTAAAAAATGTGGTGTCAGTGGAATTCTTTCTAGTCTAAGTTACCACACATATGCAGTAATCTCCTAAGAACTGTGCTTATAAAGAGATCAGCAGCTTATCCTCTTTTTGGACAGTTGCTAACCACTGTTGATAGTAAAGAAAGATCAGTTCCTTCTAAGTACTTGGTATATCACACCATTTGGAAAAAACAGAGGAAATAAATGCTAAAAAAAATAATCTCTTGCTATCTGCTTTTAAGGCAGTGGTATCATTCATTCATCCTCTCTGCACAACATGTGCCCTGGATTGAGTCTGGACTGGAATCTGACATTGCATTGTACGCTGTTAAATTGCCACTGATTTAATCTTATAAAACCTTTTGTGTATAGTCATTAATGATCCCCTGACACGGATCAGTAAATAGCATGAAAGGCAGAGGAGTTGTTTTAAACAGTTGCATTTTCTTACTGGTTGTTGTTGCTAGCACTGGGATGTAAGGTTTAAGATTTTTTCAGTGACTGGTGCTTAGCTTTTGTCCTAATGAGCTGGTATCCCTCAAGTGCAGCCCTAAAGTCTGTTTTAGGAGCCTCCCAACGTCTTTATTGTAACAATAAAAAAATTATTCTTGTAGAAAAAATGCCTAGTCAAACGCTAGCCTGATAGGAACTTGTAACATTCAGGTTGAAATAAATGCTTTTCTTTTTCCAGTGCATGTCTCTAACACCTGACTGATGATAGCATTCAAACTTTTTCAGCCATAAACTCTCCAGAGGCTGAGATAGAATGAACTCATGATTTCTGGTGTTCGGGAGGGTGGTTTTTGGTGTGGAAGGTGAGCAGTTCTAAAAGCTCTGAGAACGTGTCTCCCTCTGAGATATTACTTGGTCCACAGCCAGCAGAGACTATAATCAATGCTAAAGCTCTTATTAAGATCTTGTCTTTACTGAGAATGTGGCCTGATTTTAGCTATCAGTGGACAGCTGCTGAGCACCATACAAATGCTAGTCCAACTGAAGTACACCATTGCAAGCCACTAGTTTTACTGAAAACCAACCTGATTTGAGGTAGGGGTAAACTTGTACAGCAAAGAGTGGATTTTCCTGCTGCTTCTAAGGTTTGCTGGGACGCAGTTGCACCAGTGGCTGAAACTGGGCCAGACCTCCACTATAGATAACACTATCAATAATTTATATTCACTTTAGACCCCTTGTATACCGAAGTAGAGCTTTGTTTTGAAAATCTGAAGTGAGGGCAGCAGCGTGCAAGAGGTAAGCTGGTTTCAGTTGGTCTTCACTTTGGAGGTTTAACTGGTGAAATGAGAGACCAAGGGACTAAATTCTTTGTAGGAAAGACTGACTTCCTACTCCTTGATTGTAATGTGAACTATTTCTCTATGTTTTAATTGCCCTTTATTAGAACACCGTGATGTACTCTTAAAATCCTTTGAGCTGAGTCTCCTCTGGATGGCATACGGAGGTCTGATATTTGTGCATGAGCTGGGTCAGTAAGACTTTAGGTGCTGATCCTTTGATACCGACAGGGCATGTGCAATTCTTCTGGAAATTCCTAGTGCTTAAAATATTTAAGTGGGAGGCAATTAGCCTGAAGCAAGGAATACTCTGTGGGATAAGATCAGCTTCTGCTGCCCAGAAGCCTTTCTTAACTCTGTTGAAGCCATATTCTGCTGTCTTCCTCTCTTTCTTTCTACTGTGCTGGTGAAAACATTCAAAATGGAAAGACTTTTCTGATTATGTTGAGACAACCCCCCCAAACCTAAACCAGATTGTAGAAAATTTCTCACTAGAAAATGAGTTTCTTTCCCTGGAGTTTATTCCTTTTTAAATCTTGCAGTCCTATGTGAAATTATGTATCACCAGACCTCTGCAACATGCATAGGTGAGTGAAGATTCTGCAGGTGGCCATGCTCAGGTTGTAGTCACAAGGTTCTTATCTAGCTGAAGGAGATTCATACAAGAGGGCTGCCAGTAGCTTATGTTGATAGACACTACAACCCTGACAAATATATCTTTAACCATTTTCCTATTATGCTATCAGAAATTCTTCTGAACAAAATAATCAGCGACAGGCTGAAAAATATACTAAAAACCACAAAGTACTTTAAAAAAAAATGGAGGTCCAAGAATTTGCCTGTGGTTAGGCAAAGATTTTCTTTGGGTGGAGGTTTGGAGGGAAAGTAAAAAAATATTAAGACACATTTTTGGGAGAAAAAAGATAACTTTGATTGATATATTGCTGTCAAGGTGTAATTATTCTGTGACTACAGCATTAATTCTCCACCCATTGCTAATAAATCTGTGCTCTGACATCATGTCCTTATTTTTTCTGTAGAATTGAATTTGTAAATTTTCAGACTGAAAATAATTTCTTGAACACAAGTATTGAGGTAGTTCAATGCTATTTCTCAATCAGACTGAAAACATCATTCTAGGAGGCATGAAGTGCTCCTGTTCCTTACCTGGGATTAGTCTTTGAAACTCTGGCAAATTCAGTGCCTGCATTAACTGTCTTGCTGCTGGTCATAGTAGCTCAGCCATGCAACTCGGGCTCTGACTGTGCAATCTGAAGTTTCTCAGAATTTCCTTGATGCAACAGGGCTCCAGGAACAGCTGTACAACAGCCAAAACATCCAGTTTCACATTTGTATTATTAGAATTATGGTATTCCAACAATTAATACAAAAATGTGGCAGAAGGTAATGGAAGGAACATCAGCTGCTTAGCTAGTCTCAGTAATTGTATTTAACTAATTAAAAGGCTACGTTAAATAAAGCAGGTGAAGTTCTGGTCTAGAGCTTCCCGTTTTGCACAGAAGGGTGTCATAGGAATTACACTGCCTCTTTTTAGGTCACCCCTTGGGCTCTCCCTTCCTTAACCCACTACCCTCCCATCTGAACCTCTTTTTTACTTTTTTTCTTTTTTTCTTTTTTTTTTTTTTTAAAAAAAACAAACAACTTTTGGACCGTATGTATCCTCCTTTTGTTCATTTAAAATGTGAGATAAGGAAAGGGAAGAATCAACTGTTGTGTGGGTTTTAAAAACTTTTGTCTTTCTAAGAAAGAACTTCAAAAAGGCAAAAGTTATCTCAGTTCTCAGTAACAGTATTCAGTTTTATTTCTACTCTTATCACAGCCAAAAAGATTCTTCCTCTACAATTAATAACCTTCCCTCTTCTGAAAGGGTCCTTCACTACTCTCCTTCCCCTCTACACAGCTTCTTAACAAAACCAAAGAACACTTTCTTCCTGAAAGGTAGTTGTGCCCATTGAAAAACTTTTCCTTTTTCTTTCTCTAGCTTTTCTACCTTTGTGATTTTATAGGATGATACTTTGTGGCCTCCACCCTTTCTGTTTTCTGCATCTGTAGCTTTGTTTCCACTTTTGACATACTTCAAAAGTTTTGCCAAAAGAACAACGTTAGGCAGAAGTGCAATCCCTGATTTGCCCCCTGCCCTCCTTAATAAAACAGTGATACTCACTAATTACAGGTATATTCCTAAAAGCAGAAAAAGAGTCACTTTGCAGTTGAAACATCATCCTCTCTTCAGGAGGCTGCACTGCCAAGAAACTTTGAGCTACCACCAACAGTTTAGTTCTGCAGGTGTATACTGCCAGGTGTTTAGACCTGGTCTCTCTTTAAAAAATCAAGGAACTCATATTCTCATTTTTTGCTTTAATTTTTTTTTCACTTTCATTCTTTCAGCGTGCAATTACACTTTTAATATGTATTTTTTTAAAAAGAGGTGTATAGAAGCATTACAAAACATGTACAGTGCAGTGTTTTCAATTGGTCTATTTTAGATTTTGAAATGAGAACCACAAAGAATTATCAAGCATTTTAATGTGATTCCAAGTAAAGGTCTCTGACTGTTACAGAAATGCCTATGAAAAAATACCTGGACAAATAATATAATTCATCTTGAAACAGGGTATAATCTGCCATCAAACTTTGCTAATAATCCTGTATTAAAAGTTTTTTCCTGCTCCTCCTGAAGAGAAGATTGAAGAGAAGGTGCATGGAGATCTACCAACAGTTTTGGCCTAACTGGTATTGCACAGTCCCCAAAATTAAGAGCACATTTCTGGAGAGAACAACCCAACATGTTTACAGGATTTGAAAACGTAGCGGTTTGTGCATGTAACACATGCGTTTAGGCAGGTGTTTCGGGCACGCGTGCCGGCTGTTCTGGGAGCTGAAGGACTGAGGCAGGCCGGTGACAGGCAGGCACAGCTCCAGCCCCACGGCCGCCCCAGGGAGGTCAGCCCAGCAGCAACTCCTGGGCAAGCCAAGAGAGTTAACGAACATCCCTTTGGTAACATGTCACCTAACCAGCACCAACTGTGCTGCTTCATAGGCACGTGTAACAGGCGTCAAGATGTATCACTAGTGAGCTAATTAAAAACAGGCGGTAAAATACGGATTTGATATTTTGGGATTTTGTTAAAACTGGTGCACTTTTCAGTTATTTTTTTGTACTGTTTTCTCAGTCTGCTTTTAGAAGGAACTTTCAAGTGTATTTCTTAAATTATATTTTACATTTATTACCGGTTGGAAGTATAAAGTTAAGACATTTTAAAATAAATATTTGCATTTAAATTAAAACTGTTGCCGACTGTGTTTCCTGTCCCTTC
>NW_010140361.1:20833-21043 GCF_000699245.1 Pterocles gutturalis | reverse complement strand
GGGTTGGCCGGGGTCCCTCCTCCCATGGGGGTCCCGACAGCGGAACGCGCCGCGGTGCCATGGGGCCCTGCAGGGCCGTAGGATGGGGGGGAACGGTTTGAAGCTGAAAGAGGGGAGATGGAGATGAGATGTGAGGAAGAAATGTTTTCCTGTGCGGGGGGTGAGGCAGTGGCCCAGGTTGCCCAGAGAAGCTGTGGATGCCCCATCCCT
>NW_010140361.1:20166-20794 GCF_000699245.1 Pterocles gutturalis | reverse complement strand
ACCCTGGGCTAGTGGGAGGTGTACCTGCCCATGGCAGGGGGTGGGACTAGGTGATCTTTAAGGTCCCTTCCCAACCCAAACCTTTCTGTGATTCTATGAAAAGGGAGATGGGGAATTTCCATGAAGGAGAAACACACTGTGCGTGCCCTGGAGGAGGGGGTGACTGGTTCATACAATCCCAAATCAATACAGCTTGGAGCTCACTCAAAGGAAACAGCAAGGTGAGAAAACAGACTGAGGACAACACCACATGTTTTCCTTCCACAGGGTCATAGAAAAGTCATTTCAATTTTAAGCAATGATACCTTGCAATAAAGGAAAGTCTGGGTAGTGTTTCTGCCATCATTTCCTCCAGACAAGTAGGGTAAGTAACATTTCCATAAATATAACAGCTGCCAAATAGTGAAGAGTTATTTCCAGCTGTTAGGAGAATGGGTTGAGAGCAGCCCTGAGGAGCAGGACTGGGGGGTGCTGGGTGATGAGAAGCTCAACATGACCCAGCAACGTGCGCTGGCAGCCCAGAAACCAACCGTGTCCTGGGGACATCCCCAGCAGCGTGAGCAGCAGGGCGAGGGAGGGGATTGTCCCCCTCTGCTCCGCTCTGGTGAGACCCCCCCTGGGGTGCTGC
>NW_010140361.1:0-19969 GCF_000699245.1 Pterocles gutturalis | reverse complement strand
ATCAGGGGGTGCAGGGACAGGACGAGGGGGAATGGTTTGAAGCTGAAAGAGGGGAGATTGAGATGAGATGTGAGGAAGAAATTCTTCACTATCATAGAATCATAGAATCATTAAGGTTGGAAAAGACCTCAAGGATCAGATGTGCAGATGTGCAGATCATGCAGATGTGGCTCTTGAGCCCCTTGCCATCATCACCGCCACCCCCCTACCACTCCTCATCCCTCGCTCCTGAGGAGTGAGTTAGAAATGACAGGGGACCACAGTCTTCCTCTGCAATAACTTCTACATATAACTTGATGCTTCACTAGGCCTGATTTATTAGCACACTATTTCTTAGTCTGAGTAGCCTCGAGCTGCACTGATTCCCAAGGCCATTTGACTGGACTTTCCTGGAAGACCTGACGTTCAGTGTTCAAACTGTTTCCAGCTTTTCCTAAGCCATCCAGGAGGGTCATTTACATCAGAAAAGCTGTGAGAGGGAAAGAAACAGAGGATGTGTGCAGAGATGCTGTTATCCCTTGGGACTGGGGAATGCTGGTCCTCAGCCGCAGTATGGTACACAGCACCTGGATCCATTCAAGGCAGAGATTTACTTTAAAAGGCCCCCGGATACAGTGATCCCAGAGCCTCCCTGGCGAGGCAAAACCCAGCAGAATTGCAGATGCTTCAACAGTAAGTCTATTAATATTGCTCATGAAGGAGATCTGGCTCTCGCTGTGAGCCACCAGGCTCACTCGTACCACCAGAATTTGTACTTCAAGACACATAAATACACACTAAGGACTCTGCACAGATTATGCCGAGCTGCTGTTGGCCACCACAGCGTTGCCAGCAGCATCACAACCGTTCGAATACACAGGTCATGGCAGCAGTAAGATTTCCTTCGCAGCACTGCAGCTGTAACGGATGCTGATGGGTTTGGATTGGGATGCACGATCCATACTAGCTGAAACGTGGGGAAAGAAAAGGGAAACCAACAATCTGTTCAACACCCGAATAAGCAACGGTGTTGCTATGTTGCTAATTATATTCTGTGTTCTTGTACAACAGAATGTCGTGCAGTAGGGATGTGTAGTACCAGAAATACAAAGGTGTGTCAGCCATGTACTTGCATTTGTGCCTCAAGGAATGCAATGTTTTATTACCTGTGATGCTTGCATACCATTCACCTGCAATTATCTTGTCAGGAAAAGTGGAAGGCAGCTGTAATCCTGCACAACAAAGATTTGTTCGTTGAAGGATTTCTTGTATTACAGATTGTCTTTTTTAAGATAACACAAAAGGAAATTAACAGCAAATTCTGTAGAAAAGGGTCTAATCAATTCTCATTTAATTCAGTTATTTGGATCTCAAATCAAACAACAGCTGAGTATCTTCTTAGAAGTTTCTCTGATTAAACTTTGTACACAATGAAAGGAAGACACAGCGGAGATCTGGAAACGGTGTCCAGCTTTTAATGCACTTTCCTTTTAGCCTGAGTTTAATCCTGCCTGGAATCCCAAGGGAAAATGTCAGCGTCTGTTCACCTCATCTTAAATCCCTCTCAAGTATTTGTCCTTATCAGAAAACACTCATATAATCAGTCACAATTCAGCGCATTACAGGCTGTTCATGAGGAAGATTTAGCTGAAGAAAGAAGACTGGCAGGTCACGAAAATAGCGCTTTGGCAGAGAGCTGTGAGGGAAGATTGCAGAGCAATTTATCTGAATTATGATGATAAAACTGCATGGGTTAACCACATTCCTCAACATTAAAAATAATATCCCTGGAACAAATAGTCATTTCAGTTACAGAATATCAGGGAAGAAACTAATACTGGTGAACTCAGTAATAAAAATCCTGCTGACTTCAATAAAGACTTTGCTTACTGGGTTTACAGCAGAGGAAAAGATGAGTATCTTCGCTTACTGGGTTTGCAGCAGAGGAAAAGATGAGTATTTATCTACCACGTAGAAGAGACTCTCCAAGTGCTTCTGATGTAGTCTAGCAGAGGTCACCTTTCTGCACATCTTTTAAATATACGTCAGAAGCAGCAGAAGTACACTGTCTCTGCACCCATTTACCTCATTTATGCGCTAACAGACATCAGAAGGGAGGATGTGGGTTCACTGCTCAGTCTTTGATCAGCAGGATGAAAAGATCCCTGGACTTGCGAGTGCACCAGCTTCCTTTTTGAACTGGGAAATATCCTTTCCTATTGCACTAATTAACTCATCTTTAGAATCGCTGTTTAGACTCTACCATTATGTATGTGACCACATAAACAAATTAACGTTATAAATTCCTTTGCACATGAAAGAAAGTCTCAAGAGAAACACGAATCACATTTAAAACTCAATTTCAAAACGCAGACGCTGGCGGGCATCTCGCCACATCTCATTATGGAATCCACTTGTGGCCTCAATCCCTCCAACATTTACTGTCAGATGGCACCAGTTTTCTTTTAATAGGCTAAACAATGAATACTCAACCTGTCCTTTTAATAACAGGGTTTGTTTTTCTCTCGCTGTGTGGAGCTCCCGTTAATTGTTATCAGTACTATTCTGAGCCCATGCCATGTGTGTGATCAGCCAAAGGGACCAATAATTGTTTTTTCAAGAACTATTTTATAACTTGTCTCAGGATTCAGCTGCTCATTAACAAACTTAGAAGGGGATTTTTCAAAACATTCTGCCTTAGTCTAACTGTAGCAGTGATGACTCCAAAAACGCCACCCTTAGTCCTTGGCTCGTCAAGGAATAACTAAATTCTGATCCAAATATAAACCAGTGCAGCCACATCAGCCTGAATAAACGGAAGCTAGAAACATAGTGGTAGCATTTGAAGATGGCGTTACCTCTGATACTGAATGACAACATCTAAAAAAGTCACCCTTGTTAATTATTTCACTGCTAATCGTTTTAGCAGAAACCCCGTCACTGCTGGATATGGTGGGAAAATTGCATCAAGGTAGAGTCAGGGCAGCTACTCACTGGGACAAATTAGGCATTCACTCCTCCACCGGACATAACGTCGTCATTGTTCCTGCCCAAAAGGAAGGAAGATACATCCAACTTCTGCTTTGTATAAAAAAAAAAAAAAAAGCTGTTCAGGGCTTGGTGTGTTGTCAACAGGCAGAAGACACAGCCTGGTTATCACAACCTCACAGTTCCCCCAAGCACCTCTTGCAGTCCCAGCAGATCTGCAGGACACTTGAAAATTCAGGAGAGAGAATAAAGAGTAAGGAGACTTTGGTCTCCCTGTACTCCCCCAGGCATCCCATGTGGCCTTGAGTACAGCACCTGCAGGCCCAATGTGTATTTACACACTGAAATCACGCTAAGTAGGATTTCAAAAGCCTTCATCTACATCTAAATTCCTTTACAAATCTTGCTTTCGATCTCCCCAGCAATATCCATATTATCAAATCAGCTCAAGGCTCTATCAGTGCTAGAAATCCACCCCGCTGGTTGTCCTTCAGATTTCAGTCATGCTCTGCCCTGGCTCCAGAGGAGTCCCAGTTCTCCCACCAGTAGCCTCAGGCACACTGCACAGCGCAGGGTGGCTGGCTCACACTCCTCACCTGCCCCTCCAGGACACGTTCACGAGGTCACAGACCCAGCAGCTTCGAGATCTTAGGACTAAACTGCAGCAAGGAGAGCAATAGCAGCATCAACACAGGGAATAAAGATGCAGAAGCTCTCTGTGAGCTCTGCTTCACCTCCCGGACAGGGACAGCAGGCTTATGTTGGACTGGACTTAAGGTCTAACAGACCTTGGACTGGGGCCATCTAAGGAAAAAAGGGCTGTTAAGTGGATGCATCTATTTTTCCATTCTTCCAGTAATACAGCTATACAATTTGTTTTGTACTTCTGAACCAAACAATTGCACATTCACAGTTGGAGGTAGGGTATAAATATTGTCTCTAGCTGATCCCTTGATCCACTCCTAGCTGAATTAATCACATTCGCAAATCAATCCAGGATTTGTTGCTGTCAGAGCAGATGGCCAGGCAGACTGCATTTGTGAGCAAGGCGGGCACATTCTCCTTCCAATTATCCATCAGCATTTTCCAACGGCGGATATTTAAAATTAGACATGATTTTGAAGTCATGCTAAATCTCTGTTGTTTCTTATTCAGCTCAATAAGGGCACTGACCCCTAACTTTCTGCTCTCCTGCCCTCGAAGGCTTTAGTGAAACTGTGGGATAGCTGGTGCCCCTTTCCCTTTCAGCTGAATGTTTTCTGCCCCATTTTCTTCTGCTGTTTTCCCGTTTCCTGCAGAAAAGAGGTAACAACAACAGATGCTGTTTGGCATGGGGATTTCGAGGGTGCATTATATTAATTGTCAAGCTGAGTATGGCAGAAAAGGGAAGAGAAGCTGCATTCATGCTACTAGCTGTCTGCCATGGCACATAACAGCAGGGATGGTTAACAGAGCGCCTTTCAAAAAGCCTTGATGGGACTTCCCCATCGCAGTAGTAAATTTGCCGTGAAAGACAGTCATGCTGTTTTCCCAGTGTTCACATCTGTTCCGCATTCAGAGTCTTTCTGGCTGATAATTGCTCTCCTCTCCCCTCCATCTCCCGCTGAGGAACAGCGAGAGCTGTCAGGGGAGTTTCAGCAGAGCTCCATCACATTCTATAGAAGATGTCTCACCACCAAAGGTGAACAAGGTTAACCAAGAGTATGTTTGCAGTCCCTGAAAGAAACATGACAGAACAGTCCAGAGGAGACGATGCCCCTGCAGTGTGACAAAACGGATCACGCTGATTAACTACATCTATGCAAATGTATTTAAATCATCTCCTTCACTTTCTGGCCACATTAAAGACGCAGAGCCTACTCAGAGCAAGGCCAGGCTGCACAAGATGCTGCACCATAAACACTGCGGCAGGCAGCCTGGTATCTGCATAAGATCACATCATCTTAGCAGCACCAAAAGGAACAGCAGATATGGAAGAAAGCCTACAGGAACTGGGAGGGGAACGGTGGGCAAGTTTACACTGGTGTGAATACAATTTCACATGCTGGCAGGGTCCTCACCACTACCTGAGAATATTCACTGTTTGGTATTTCACCATTTCCCTTCACTGTTTTCCACAAAATTAAAATTGAGCGTTAATAGAAAAAATAGGGTATGTAATTGCTCAGCCTTATGCTCAACTTTTCAATATAGAGGCCTGGCAGACACAAATGTGTATTAATTGGAGAAATTAAAAGCTAACGCCAGGGCTCCTTGCACTTCAGAACTGTTGCGTTCATCAAAACATGGCTGGAAAAGAAGCTCCTGATGCCTTGAACACAGCACAAATCAAGCCAGTCTGCTGCCTTATACAGCGGCCCAGTGAGAGGTTGCCAATGCCCCAAGGTTGACTGTTGACCCCCAGAGAACTACAACCCCTTTTCCTCCCTAAGCTGCACATCCGGCAGTTCAGGACTGCTCTTTAGGAACACCAGGGCTTCCTCGTGGATCCCAAAAAAACTCTCTGTTCCCCAGCAGTTACAATTTAAGCTGTGTACCCAGAGCAGCCTGCAGGCCAGCTCAGCACACAGGAGTGATTCCCTGGGCTCAGCACCCTTCTGGAGTAGAATGGGAAGCAGCAGATACTCCACAAGTTTGGTACCATCTCCACAGCTCCTCCTTCACTGTTAGAGGCAGCTGCCTGCCCTAAGGGAAGACCTGCAGAGAAAGACTGTTACCAAACTAGTCATACATGCAGAAGCAAAATCCAAGAACTCCAGCCCTGAGATCTGTAAACCCCTCTGTGCAGATTTGTACAGCTGCACAGAGGTTTTCCATTCTGTTTCCTATTCCCTTCCCTAACTTTGACTTTAACAAGCACTCAACTCCCCTTTTCATAACCATTAGAAGTCAATGACCTTTCCTAAATGAAGGCAGCTGCCCTTCCCTTCATATCCTAGATCTCCTTGCAATTCTCTTCAGTCAGTTTTTGTTTTTACCACCCCAGGGATCTAGCAGGACCAGTAAACTATCACCTCTTTTTCTAGTTAAGCGTACCCCATTCCCAGAACTTTTATCAACTGATTTTGTTGCAACATAAAGTGACCAAGATGCCAATCAAAAGCCAGATGTGCTGAAGCAGCTGTGCATCTCCTTTACAGAGCTCTCTCAGCTGGAAGAGAAGGGGTTTACTTCTGTCATGTTTAATCTGTGGCCCATTAATTCTGCTTTTCAGCATTGGCAGAAACAATGTATGTCAGCTACTGAAGCTGAATTCCTTGGATTATCTTTAGCAGTTTTTCCAATGATACAGGAAAAAAATAATCGCCAAAGGTCAGAAAAGGAAGAAACAGTCAGCAAGAATGTAGAAAAGGAGTCCTTCAGTCAAATTAATCTAGTGGTCTCTTGGGCAAGAGAGAGATGAGCCAACTGTCAGAAGGAAAAGGTACAACAATGTTCCTTTGGCTCCTTCAAGCTCTGGAGTCTCCTTGACAACTACTCTGACATTGTTCAGTTGGCACCTGCGCTCTGTGTTGTATTTCACAGCTCAACGTTATACCAGGAGCCTTGACTTTGTGAGAGAGGTAAGACATGGAAGCCTAAGTGTCATTTCAGAATGAAATCGAGCCCCCACAGTCTTGCAGCTCACGCTGAGTTTTGTGACACAAAGATGCAAAGCAGCAAAGGAGGATGGCAGTTATCCCACAGCACTCCATCAGCTGCTGTCCTCTCCTCTCCCTTGCCACCACCCTTCACAACAGACTGAAAGAGGAATTATTTTAGGTGGAAGAGCCAGTGAGGGAGCACATTCAAGACTGAAGACCACAATACAAGTCCAAAGCAAACTCCAGGAAGCTGAGAAAAGGAGGAAGGCGATACCTCGTATTAATAGTTTTTCCCCTCTCAGGCACCTACCCGTGCTAGATGTGCTAATTTGCAATTAAAACAGGGCAAAAGAACCTTGTAATTAAACATTTTATTTAAACCAATACAAGCACCATGCTTAGCAAAAAAAAAAGATTTGGTTTAAAGTAAACATGCAATGTGAACTAGCAGAGACTAAACAGCATATGGAAGTTTGTCCTGGTTACTGATGATTTCATGGAATTGCCAAAGTCTCAAAACTGGCCATGAACCTCTCGCACCTTTTACCACCCACAGCACTGGTGCCAACCCTGACATATCACAGTACACAAGTCACATCTAGTCTGGATCACATCACAAAAGCAAGAGTTTCACTGCGCCCCACCTCAGGTCCCATCACACCTCTGTTTCAGTTACTAGACATATGTAACGAAAAAATACATTGCATGACACCTTTTCTGAGTGCACTGAAGTGAGGAACCGAGCTCTCCTGCTTTTGTATGCTTGATTCAGACCCCTGGTACCAGTTTAACATTGTTTCTGGACTAGCTATTTTACAGTTAAAGATACAAAAACTTGAATCCTGGTATAAATTTATGCATAAGATGCTCCTTTGGAGAAGTGAAAAGGTGTCAACACCCAATTATTGCCTCCTTTGATAGACCAAAACAGCATTCATGATACTAAAAACACACTTAAACCATCAAAAACTGGCATTTAGGGATTTTTGTTAAAAATATCCAAACAATACAAGTCCATTTTATGGGCCGACATGCAAACTCATGCTTTAATTCAGCTTACCATCAATTAATAGGATTACAAAACCTGTATCCCAGCCATCTATTGAACAGTTAAAGCAAATCAGGTTAATTGTGGCATAAGTCTCCCTTTGAGAGACCTTTAACTCCAGGCCAATGATTTTATGGCCAACTTACTAACTCCTGAAAAATCGGAGCTCACAATGGAAAATGCTGACTCTCAGACCTTTAGCTACAAAGGCTCCCATAGGTGGCATTAGTTAATTTATCTTGTCCTTTAGTTTGAACCCTCTTTAGAGATCTGAAAATTAAAAAAAAATATGCATGATTACAGATGGGCAACTCGCTAGTAAAGCACAGTCAGAAAATACTGGCCTTCTGAATGTGGATACATCTGCCTCCCACTGATCTTAAGGCGGAAGCAGTACAGAAAATACAGTTCTGAAGATAAGGAAAGGTTATGAAAACAAGTATTATCTGTGCAGGAAAGATTTTGACATAATTAATGTCTTTGTTTAATCAAGTATGAGCACTACCTGCATCTCAAGAGCATAGGACAGTAAGCAGCAGACAGTTGTGTCAAAGCACTGCATTAAAAACAAAGAAACCACAAACAAGCCTAGAACAGCAAACATCCTCCACACATCCATTCTCCAAGTACCTGCAGCTGCTTCCTCACTTCCACAGCTCAGGGAGGGGAAGGAGGTACAGCTACCAAGCAAAACTGTTTGAAGAATAATACTGGTGGGCTGAGCAGCATCAACATCACTTTTCATAAAAAAGTGGGCTTTAACACTCTTAGCAGGATTTGTTTGCTTTCTGTAAGACTCAAGGGGCAGCACCCAAGGCAGAAAGTCCTTAAGTGGAGGCAACAAGAACACCCAAAGTGAACCAAAAAGGACTAAGACTGAAGATACAGCCATAAGTAGCAATATTTTCTTGGCAGAAGGTGGAATGATCCAGAGATGAAGACTCAAATTCAGTCATTTGGCTGCAGTAGCTCCTCCCTTCTCCTCCTGAGAGAATCAGGCCTTTTACAGTTATTTTTCTCAAGACCTGTGCAAGAAGCAGTTGGATGCTGGTGGCCCACCAGTGTACAAAGTACAAAGATTATTAATCCAGTTTTCCCCATGACAAGTCAAGCTGAACGTGACATGTGGCAGCTTCCCTCTCATGCCCACTGCACTTTGACATGCCTTACCTTTAGCACAATGCCAACAAAACAAGATTCTTTCTGTTTCAAGACTGATGCTTAGAATAACATAATTCTTTAAGGCAAAGTCTTATTTATACAACGTTTGTCACAAAATACATTGTTTTTATTGATCTGTAGTACAGAATGACCAAGCAACAGTTTCAGAATCAACATTTTTTTGTCCAGGGAAATTAAATGGTTTTTCCAGTTCACTATGTTAACACAGAAATTTAATTTTAATTACAAGCATTTCCTTCCTGCACTGAAAGATCAATTTAATTGGATCATTCTACCGTGTATTTTGAAAAGCTCCTCTCAAGTCAGATTTGTATACAAATAAATGAGCAGTAACATCAAACTAAGAAGAGATTTACCAACACTGAGGACCTTTGCAAATGAATTCCTTGTGATCTTAGAGGAATTAGTGTTTTAAACACTAACATATGCTTACAAACAAAAAATAAACCTTCTTTCAGCAAAGGTTTCACAGCATGAAATACTGGCCTCCAAATTTAACACTGCATTCCTTCTCACTGAGCAGATTGGTTAGAGCAGCTGTATTTTAAGGTATGCTATCAACAGGAAGCTGCTCTTACGCAGATACTTACTCAGTAGCACAACAAACACTCATGAGCAAGCTAGTGAGATACTGTCCCATGAGTACTCCTTTTGCCACTGCATGGGCTGAACATGTCCCATATCAGACAACTACTCTACTGAATATAAAACAGACCTGTAAAAAGACTGGTCATTTATAAAAGTTAAATACTATTTTCACATTAGAATAATTGCTGTTTCAAAGAGATGAACCGTAAGTAAATTAAAATCAAATTATCACTTATGCAAAAGCTTCATCTGGAATGTAATTTTGATCAACAAGCAGTTAAGAAAGTTAGAGACTGTAATTAAAGTACTCAAAAGCTATGTGTGGCCAACTTTTATAACAAAAGAGATAGAAATCATTCATTATCACGAAAAGCTTTAACCTCCTGACTCCTACAAATGGAGTAGATGACTGGAATTTCAAAGAAAATGAGGTTAGCTTTTTTTTTTTAACAAATGTCAACTGCAACACTAGGCACTAGGAAAACATGTTGCTTTGATTCTTTAACAAAGTTTTTACCAAATTTGTAATAAGCGGCAGTGTAAAATTCTCAAGTCATTTTAAAGCTAACAAATTAAAGGCACACAGTATTAACAGGTGTTCATATAAGAGGAAATGAGCAAAGAGGTAAACTTCTTAACAGTGTAATAAGTTATATATGCAAGATACCTGGTATGAGAGTAACCAGAGTTGTAATTCAGCCCTTAGTTATCATCTAGCTCCTGTAAGACTATAGTAGCACGAGAACTGGACAGTCAAAGCTTTTCCCTGAAATTTAGTAAGATTGACTCAGGTCAACTGAGGAATTACTGGAATGACAAAAATTAGTTGCAAAGATTTGAGAAAGATCACATGGACTCGATGGAAAGATAAATGAATGGATTTGCTGTACAAGGATTTTGTCTTTTTAATACTAAATGCTTCCAGGGAGTAGTTTTCAAAATTGAGAAGACATGAAGTCAAAAAGTCTGAAAAGTAACTGACAGTACACAATTTCTGCATATAAATGGCTAGTATATGTCATAAGGATGCATTTGTAGCTCAGAAAAAGTTAGCGTCAGCTTCCAAATTATGTTTGTAGATATTTATGAATCCAGAACTGAACTATTTTAGTTATAGAAATATTAGTCACAAGAGTGCAAAAGGAGTCCCTGCAGAGGAGTATTCCCTTTTAACAGGTACAAATAAGGAAACACCTGCAAAGATTTGTTACTTCAAGGAGACAGACCTGCTATTCTTTGCACAAACTTTGCACAAGAGATATACTGCAGGAGACAGATGTAAATACAGTGCATTTTTTTAGATGTAAGTACTCATGTCTGGTTCCAGTATTATCAGGATGGTACATAAATACTTATTACAGAGGTTTTCTTAATGGAAGAAGCCCAGTTTCTCACGCAGCCATTCTTCAGTTAGGTCTTCTGTATTTCTTATTTCAAATACCTAAAGAAAATTGCATTGTATAAATTCTTGAGGTGACGGCACTTGAAAGGGATAAGCATACAATGCAGTCAATACCTTTCCACACAAGTTGTTTGAGCCGTAATAAACTAGCAGCCAACCTAAAGTGAAGTAACATCAGTTGAAAATACACAAGACTAAGGAGCAAGAAATATTATTAACTTGAACAAGAATCCTGTCATTCCTATTCCTAGACTTCATTCTTCTCCTTTAAGAATATGTAAGAATAGTACATGTACTACATTTTAAAGTTACTGCACATGAGATGGTGCAATTTCAGAATATCTCAGCAAGAAGACTGTCTATTTGAAGAATAAAAATTAATTTAATCTCTGGGCTGAATTAAGCCAAATCTTGCTCAGCCCAAGACACAGTTATTCTTTCTTTGAACTGAAAGAAATCCATAATATCCAATAGCATACTGTTTTCCCTGCAAGAAACAAGCCTGGGATACCTCAAAATAGAAAACTTGAAAAGACCCCAAAAAACCACCAACCCAAAGCTTTGCAGAAGTCTTAAACAAACCTTTACCATAGCCTTGAAGCAGAAAAAAAGACCAAAGACTCCAGTATACTCTTTACATTCCATACGGGCAAGTAACTGTTCTGGGGTTTTTTAGGTTTTTTTGTTTGTTTTTTTCATACCCCTAAAGAGAGGCTAAATTAATTCTGTATTGCTAACTGGAGACTTTGAGATGCCTGCAAGTGGATCATCTTTACAGAAGAGTCAGGTAAGTACATTTTAAAAATCCACATGCCTTCAAAAGTCTTCTGAAATCAAGAAAAATATTTTAACTGGAGACTGCTGTTACTATTCTGACAACCCCGAAAATACAGCTGTGTCAGCACTAAACCAATTAGCTGCCTTTCTAATGGTATGGAGTACATAGCTGCATGCTTGGGCCAACAGAATGGTTGGGATTTTGTAAGACAAAAAACAAGCTTCTCAGTGAACCCACTGTTTGGAATGAACTTCCCACTTAGTCCTGTCCTCAGCCATTTTACCATTTTAATCTTCTTCAGAAGATTAAATTTTTCTGTCTTTCTTCCTCATTTCCCATCTCTGCTGGAGTAGGCTCTGGACACTGCTTCTTGTATTCAGACAGTGATCCACTACTATCAACTAATATGGATTTTTATTTTTTAAATAAGATGGGGGGAAACCCCAAAATTCAGTGGTACAAAACCAGAAAAGCTTAACAGAAGCCAAGCTAATATGCAAGCCACTGAAAAAATAAGAGGACTCAGTTGAGTCACATGCAGAAATCACACCAGAAGGAAGTCACAGCATGAGCTAAAATGAAACGTGACTCAGTGAGTGGCAAGAGTAAAGCAGATTTGAAGAGCAAGTATGCAACCCAAACGGGAGACAGGCTATCTCCTCCAGCTTCAGAAGGCAGACTATCATGGACCTCTATAACTGCTCCTAGCCTTTCATTCAAAAGCCTTTCAGACTGAATTTCTCCCACTTGACAGATGATGGTAACTTCAATGCAGCTAGTCCCAGACTTTCACCCTCTTCTTATGAACTCTTCCTTCCCACTCACTGAAAACTGCCTTCCTCCTCAAGGAATTATTCTTCCCTATCAAAGATGCTAGAGTTCTCAGGCCTCTAAGATGCATTTTCAACAGAGCTAAAAAAAAATAAATTTCTTGGGGGTGTACTGATTGCTTCCACCAGCTAAATTCCTATTTACTCCTGTCAACTTGACGTCTAATTTTAAACAGGGATCCTTTCTTACAGGGTGCAGCTAGAAGAGGTAGAAGTTCAGAGTTCTCTTATTGGCCCAATATACATTTTTACCGGGATGTTAAAGTACTCAGTCAGGATAAGGAAGGTGCTGTTGGGGAATGGTAAAGTCATTTCACACTGTAGGAAAAACCTGAAGTGACCGCTGACTCTATTTAGCTTTACTAGTTGAAATTAAAACTTTAAGAAATCTAGGTGCCAATTAAACAGAGATTTCAAAGATCTCAAAAAAGACATGACATGTTTTTTAAATATATATATATATACACCTAGGCCTAGTGAATGCAGTGATTTCTTCTGGTCTCAGTACTGGAGGAAGCAAACAGAAAGATTCAGAATTGTTTAGCACTTGACACGTTACTTATTCTGAAGGCTGTGTTCTGCAAGCGTCCAACCCCATAAACCATGCAGCAAAACTCTTCTGCACCACACACTATACTAAAACTTCAGTCTATTCTTCCCATCAATAAATTCATTCCCCAAAATAAAGACATCCACCCTACCGACAGATATTTTTGAGAACACTGTTCTTCCTATACCCTAAAACTCCAGAAATCTCCACATACACCCCTCTCTTCAGCCTTCCTAAGACAGAATCTGTTCACTGAAATTACAAAGTCTCATAATACTCTTCCTGCGATACATGCAAGCAAGACAGAAAACAGCTTCTTCAACCTGCATTTAAGGGCAAAACAGTTATTTCAACTAGTCAATTATACCTTAGTGAGTTCAGCTGTCTGTACAAGCTTATTCTTGCTTCCAGCATACATCATCTGCTGTTCAGGCTTACATCCTGCAGTTGTGTGGGGAAAAAAAAAAAAAAAAAAGAGGTTTTGTTTAGTTATTTTGACTGCAACACTTCAAAAATGTGATTTTTTTTTTAAAAGAATCCAAACTGAAAGCTGAAGTTTCCATTCAGAAAAGTGACCTATTTCTTTTTTATCATCCTTGCTCTTACTTTCATATCTAGTACTTGAAAAGCATTTCCAGATGTAACAGTTGTGCAGGTTGAATTGGTGGTCTCAACATGCACCTGTATTTCTGCTTAGAGCGAACATTAAATATCACAGCAGTCAAACTTGAATCACAACAGTCAAAGCAGTACCTCCCCCCACTACAGCAGTGTCCCAATTACACTACATTCAATTCTTTGCCCTCTTGATATTTCTGGAAGATTCTCATATCTTTGCTAGTTACACTTACACAGATTTTTACAGCATGTGCCTTTGAGCTGGAGTCAAACAGAACAAACCAAGTCAGTTTGAATTTGTTGCTCTTACTCCTTATCTCTCCCCAAGTCCCCCAACTGAATTGGTAGCTCAAAATAACTCCCCACCCTGCCCCCCAACAGAGTAACTTCAGTCACAGCTGAAGTTAACTGCTGTTTAGAGTCCCAGCTAATGGTTCATTGTTTCTGACTCCAGTAGCAGTCTAACCACTAACTTACGTTTGCAGAAAATTTATTAAAACAGAAAACCTCAAGAAAAAAAAAAAAGGCTTTTCTTTACAAGTTACTAGACAAGAGTTTACTTTTAAGTCTTGCCAACCATAAAGAACATTGTCTAAGCTCTCTCTCCCATAACATTCATATAAAGATTCTCTGGTAGCTACAGAATACGCTCACTAGTTGCTCAAATTTTTTACCTACCTAGTTATTCTAGTTCTGAATAATGAAGGGTAAAACAATGTAATCAGTTTATTTTCTTCTACAGGATAACAAGGATAATCCAGTAACACCAGCAAGCTACCATATTGCAGTTCAGAACAGGGAAGCCACAGGAGCAATCCAGCTCTGTGAGTCCAATCAAGCCACAGGTTATTTGGCTTCTATTAAAATTACACAGTTCCCTGCGCAGGTAAGTTTATGTTGAGGGCTGCCGTGATGGAGAGGAAGCTACTGATCTATATAAACTTGGCACAACCTAATATTAGGGTTTCTTTCTCCTTGAACACAGTTTGTTCACCCAGCAGTGAAAACCTGCCCAGATCTCACTTACAGAGCCTTCTTTTCCTCCTTTTCACCCATAGTTATGACAGCCCTTTAGTCTTCCACATCACAGCACTGTTTGGATGCATCCTCTGTTGCTGCCCATCACATATAGATCCCCTGGAAAACCCTCCTCTCTAATCCCATCCTAACCCTGTTTCTTTCCTGAGTAGACATGGGTTCCCACGCCCTTCTGAAAAAAGCAGGAATTTCTTCCCACCCAATCACTAACATCCGAATAGCAAGATAGATGTTAACAGAGACCCTCAGAAACAGAGGGAGTATCTTCCAGCCTTCTTCTCACTCATTTCCTGAGCCTTGCCTGGTCATATTTTGAGGATTCCCCAAGATTTGACGAGAGGGTGACAGGAAACACATTAGGTTAAAGCTACATGAACAGATACAGAGTGCTCCAGGCTCCTTCCCTTTACAGGGGGGTGTTGCTGAGCACACCACTGAGAACGGAGGGGCCAGGCACATTTGGAAACACACACCTTTCCACCACCTATGCAGGAAACTAACACTTCTGTTCAGCTTTCAGGAATGGAAGAGAGAATCTCTCCTGCCATGCCTCCCAAGTGCCCTAAATGTAAACCCCAGAGGCAGCGAAAACCTCCAGCAACTAGGGAGCTGCAAGTGTTGACACTTGTCATGAGCTGATGGTGAGGATGGAGCAAATACACTGGAGATTCCTCTCTGCCAAAGGTCTCCACCTAATGCCATAGCTTTATAGTGCCTTGCTTCCAGCAGTGGCATAAGGAAATCTAGCCTCAAGCATCTGAGACACTATTTGAGCACTAAGCACTCATTTTATCTTCCTTAGCAAAGAATATTCCCATATTTACAGCACATAGTAGCTACCATTCACAGTGTTCACTCACCAACTGGACTGGAGAAGATGAAGCACAACGGATAAGAAACTCTTCCATCATCATGCTGATACTTGTAACTATAGACAATAAATGTTTTTTCTGAGGTTAAAGAAACTAAGAAATCAATGATTTTATTAGGATATAATCCTGTTATCAGAGCTTGATGTAGGCACAAATAAGTCATGCATTATACAAGATGCTTTACATTTGATAAGTAGTCTCACTGTTCTGCTTTCACTTCCATATTTGACTTTCAGAACCCATGTCTTTACCAACCTCTACCACAGCAGGGTGTGAGGGCTGTCTCTTTGTTACTGGTTCACATCAGAGAGCTAAAAATCACCCTTTCATCACAAATATTCCTCTCACAGCTTTGTAAAAAGACTTCCCACACCCACCAACATGTTTCTGGCTTAATGAAAGCCAAATTCTTTCCTTGCAGACTAAGCACTTCATTGTTTCAGGTGTTTTGCTGAATTTGAACTCAAGCTTTAGCTGGGACTCCTGCTTTATAGCCTCCTACTGCCTTATGGTCAAGAAAGGAAAGATTCAGAACAGCATGGGGAATAGTGCCAGCCAGCTTTTGAGGATAATGGAGGCAGATATTTTCTTCACTTGTAACTTAAATATCCCTCTTATTTAATCTAGTTAAAGAATAATTTACTTGCCCCCCCCCCCTTTTTTTAAAGACAGGGTTCTTCCCTATATCACACACCTATAGTGCTCCCAGAATCAGTAACTGCAGCAAAATAGCAAGGGCTACATGCTGAGAAACTACCAAACCAGATCCTAAGTTACACAGGCACTCCTCTGTATTTGTAAGTGTCCACTTACAAAACTGGTACACTTACATTAACAGCAGGCTGGTTTTGCTTTAATTCCCAAACATTATGTAGTCTAAAAGGAAATAAAATCTCAGGGAAAGCCTTAAATGTGTCAGTCATTGTTTCAAGAAGTGGGACAACTGTTCAGTGCACCAATGAGAACTGATCCCTAGGTTATCTCACAAGTAAAACATAGTAAAGTCACACAACAGGCAAGTATTGGCCTAAAAAGGTGAAGTCCAACTTTTAACATTTTGAACAGCTTCCAGGAGTGAGCAAGACCAAATGCCAGCAGCATAAGAAGGATATCGAGGTTGTCTCTCAGGCAGCTCATCTTTTAGCTCATCAGGAGAAATACCCTAGTAATATTAAACACAAGCAATATTTGAACAAATGATCTCACACTTGAAGGTATACTATGTAGGCTAAAACAGAATAACAGAATAGTGAAACAGCTTTAAATTAGACGTACATCTACAGTTGAACTGGTAACTCTTGCACAAATTACTACAGCAGTTTAGGAACATTTGTGTGCTAACAGATTCCTATGACTAAACACAGAATTAATGTCAGCATGAATAATCATCCCTATTTTAGGCATAATGAGTTTAGAAAACATTTTTGCCTCTAGTTGGATATGCTGGCAGCTACCATGCTTTTCTAACTCTAGTACTAAACAGAAGTAAGCAAGCACACACTAAAAAAGTATCCGTTAAAATCAGCTACATAAACAGTGCTTTTTCCTTCCTCCCTGAGCAAGCAAAAGAGAGCCCCCATTCTATTTAAAAGTGACATTAACTTCTACATTCTAGGGAGTAAGAGCTACAGTTAATGCTCAAATCCCTGGGAAGGATTTAATTTTGCCCTGTGTACCATGAAGAAATGCTACATGCTGGGCTGACCTTATTATGCCACCTATCAAATTTAGAGTCTGCAGAGGATTAGCAATCCTAGCTTCTAATTGATGGCAGATCAGCCCAGAGTCAAATATGCAGACCTACGTGGAAACACAGCAGAAATCTCTCCAAAAAGCCAGCAGGTGCCAAAGATGCTTTTTACATAGTTGTATCATAACAGCTCTACAATAACTTTTTTTGTGCAGTTAATTAGTCAACTCGATTGCTTCTGCATAGTTCCACTATTAATAGTGCTGTGCTTTACATGCAGAGTGACCATGCATTTAAATAAGCTCATGACCCAAATTAGATTAAGAGTCTGATAACAATTCGAAACTAAGGCAGTACCTTAGAGACAACAATACATTGCAGGCTGAAGATATTCTTATTTACAATTCATTTAACAAACCTCATGCTCCTCATCCAGTACCACCAACTGCTTATCCTTGTCGATTTTCACTACAAATCAAAATAAAACACAGATCAGTGTTCTTTCAATCCATTTATAAAACATGTGCATGAAGCTTTTTAAGATTCCCCCACAAGTATATTCCTTCTGCTTCTACTCTGCTTCTTCAGTCTATTCCATGACTTCACAAAATGACTGAAGTGCACAGCCTAAGTGCTGTTCATTGCAATACCCTCTTAAATTGCAAAGACAAATGTCAAGCTCCTCTACTTAAAGGCTACAAAATGTATAAACTCAAAATTGACTGTGCCTTGACATTTTTTATCATCACTTTACAACCAGTGATAGACTCTGAGCTGCAATTAAGTATAAATACTCTACTAAGAGCAGCTGAAATTTTGTATCACAAGAACAGCGTTGCTTTACTGTTAAAATTACAGGCAGATTTGGAAGTACTGAAGGTCATACAAAAAACAGCCTCTTGGCTCACATTTACCTGTTACAGAAGCAATATTACATAGGAAGGAAAACAGGAGAAAGGATTCTCTGCAAGACCTTGCAATTTTTGTCAGACATATTTTTAACTTACTTATAATGGCAGCATTGTTGGTTTCTTTACGAAACCGGAATTTTCTCAGTTTCTCCACCAGGTCTTCAGCAACATCACAAACCACCAGAGATTCACTCTACAAAAGGGAAGTGGCAGAGGGGAGGGAAAGATAAATCCTTCTAGTAAACCAGAAAAAAAAAAAACCCATGTCACGCATATGTGTGCATAAACCCTACTAAAGTAGAACTGCATGCAGCTTGCCCAAGGTTTCAGAACATATACATAAACCAGAAAAACCATGGAGGAAAGCAGTTTTTAAAAACACAAAACCAGAACACCTATCTGTTTTACTATCTCTCCTCAAAGCCACACAGTTAACTAGAAATATTTTATTAGCTATTCCTGAAGTGGGGTTTGTTTTCATAGCTCTTAAAAGTAAAGAAATTTTACAGATCATTTGATAAGTCCTGAAATAAGGATGCTGCTTAGAGTGGCAGTAAACTGCCCAAAGTAATTTAGGCATTTAAAGTAATAGGAGCTACTATTAGTTTTTGAGAAGAACAGACAGTAATCAAGGGTCACCACTTAAATTTTCACTCACAAAAATATTAACTGAACTGTTGAGATCTACACACAGAGAAAGCATTGAAGATGTTTCAATCAAAAGGCATGCATACTTTTCCCCATGGGCTTATATGTCACTAACTCCAAGTTTTGAGAAGAAATGTCCAGATAACATATTAGTCATCACAGTGAAGATGAGGAAGGAAATGATTCTTTCACAAGCAACCGTGCAGGTTATCTTCCACTGTATATGCAATTTTTTTAACTGTACTAAACCAACCACTGCCATTTCCTGAGCAACATTTTATACACACAACCTCTATCACCATGTAAGAGACACAAGCTAGCTAGACAAAGAAAAGTTATTTAACATCTCCCACTTATTCATGTTATTGTGTTTGCAAATTCCTAAGGCATCAAGGCTTTTGTGCCAAAACAACTGTATCTCAAGGCTTGCTTTAAAAAAATTTAGTAAGAAAATTTACTAAGGAGCTATTTCATCAAGACAAATCACTGCTCACAAATCAGAAGTTACTATTTAAACTGTGAGTTCTATCTCCTCACATTCAATGTTTGCTTGTTTGTGAGATTTTTCCTCAAAAAGCAGAGCAGTGTCTCTCCTTCCCCATTTCCAAAATCCCTTTGCAAATATCCTTTGTTTGTTGTTACTCCTAAAAAGGCTTCCACCTTGAAATTCTGGCACAAAGTCTTGTGCCTCTGCTTCCTTTGAACAGCTGGAGAGGAAATCAGGCTCTGCTGTGACAGGACAGGTCAGGCACTGTGTGTGCAGCCCTCGTTGTTTTGCTTGTTTCCCCTAAACTTTAAAAGATTGTTCTTGGCTCCCTCTGATGATCTACCAATGTAATTAATATCTACTCTCACTATTTGAGGAGGTCATTATTTAAAATTAAAAAAAAAAAAAAAACCACAAACCAAAACCAGAATTCAGGACTGCATTTCAAAGTTGAAGTTATATTCTGTATCAAAAGCTCTTTTCTGAAGGAAGCATTTCTCCCAGTCCTCTGGGCTCAGCAGTTTCCTAATTTTTCCTAGTTTTTCTTCCAGCAAACACTGCAGGGTGAGCAGCACTCTTGTTCGTACCTGTGCAGCCACATAAATACAAATCCTTAAAAGAAGCTGAAGGCTGTGCCTGCGAAACACATGGCAACATCAGATTCAGATCATCTATTGGGGCTAAGCTACCCCACCAGCGTTTGGTTTCATAAAAACTAAAGAAAGTCCAGTCAAGAGCCAGGAGGACTGCACAGACAGCGGGCAAACCTGCCAAGC
>NW_010140360.1:0-269 GCF_000699245.1 Pterocles gutturalis | reverse complement strand
AGTCCCCCTTCAGTCCCTCCCAGTCTCTTCCAGATACCCCCCAGTTCCTCCCAGTCACTTCCAGTCCCCCCCAGTTCCTCTTAAGTTCCTCTGGTCCTTCCCAGTTCCTCCCAGTCTCCCTCATCCTTCCCAGTTCTTCCCAGTCCTTCACCATCTCTTCCAGTCCCTCCCAGTTCCTCGCAGTTCCTCTTAAGTCCTTCTGGTCCCTCTTGGTCCTTCCTAGTCTCTTCCAGACCCCTCCCAGTCCCTTCCAGTCCCCCCCAGGTCCC
>NW_010140359.1:386-2121 GCF_000699245.1 Pterocles gutturalis | reverse complement strand
TGAGCAGCCTCTCCCAGGGACAGGAAGGGACAACCCAGCACCGTCATCACCCACAGGAGCAGGATCAGTCCCTGCCAGGGGAACACAGAGCCCCCTGCCCCTGGAAGCCTGCCTGTGCCTGCGAGGCCATGTGGCACTGTGCCCCCCATGGGCACCCCCAGCCCCCTGATACTGCGCCCACCATGGGCACCCACAGCCCCCCAACACTGCGCCCGCCATGGCCACCCCCAGCCCCATGGGTCCCTGCGGGGGGGGGACAGCAGCCAGACAGGACATGGGGACCATACAGCACAGCTCCATAGGACAGGGGTGACACGACACAGTCCCACAGGATGGGGACCATACAGCACAGCTCCATAGGACAGGGGTGACACGACACAGTCCCACAGGATGGGGACCATATAGCACAGCTCCATAGGACAGGGGTGACACGACACAGTCCCACAGGATGGGAACCATACAGCACAGCTCCATAGGACAGGGGTGACACGACACAGTCCCACAGGATGGGGACCATACAGCACAGCTCCATAGGACAGGGGTGACATGACACAGTCACACGGGATGGGGACCATACAGCACAGCTCCATAGGACAGGGGTGACACGACACAGTCCCACAGGATGGGGACCATACAGCACAGCTCCATAGGACAGGGGTGACACGACACAGTCACACAGGATGGGGACCATACAGCACAGCTCCATAGGACAGGGGTGAGACGACACAGTCCCACAGGATGGGGACCATACAGCACAGCCGCATGGAGGGCGGGTATGTCACAGCTGATCAGGACATGGTCTATATGGAAGAGCTACACAGGACAGGGACCATAAGGCACAGCCATATACGACAGGGACTATATAGCTCAGTTATGTAGGACAGGGACCATACGGCACAGCGATATAGGCTAGGGACCGTACAGCACAGTTAGGACAAGGACTGCACTACACAGCTATATAGGACAGGGACAGTATGGCATAGCTGTATAGGGTGGGGACTGTACAGCACAACTACATACCATGGGGACCATATAGCACAGCCAAATAGGACAGGGAATATATGGCACTGCTACTCAGGATGGGGATCATATGGCATAGCTACACATGACTCAGCCCTTATAGCACACACAGATAGGATGGAGACTGTATGGGACAAACACAAAGGACACGGACTGTATGGCACAGCTATGTAGGACAGCGATGACATCGCATAGCTGTGTAGGATGGGGACCATATGGCACAGCTACATGGAACAGGGACTATACATCACAGACAGGGAGGACAGGGTCTCTGTGGCACAACTGTATAGGATGTGGACCATATGGCCCAGCTATAGGATGAAGACTGTACTGCATAGCTACAGAGCACACAAAACTTACTGTACATCTGCATAGGATGGGGACCGCATGGCACAGCCATACAATGGGGACTATATGTCACAGCTCTGGGAGACAAGGACCTTACGGCACAGCTTTTATAGGATGGGGACTATACAGCACAGCTATGGAGGACACAAAACTTACTGTACATATACGTAGTGTGGGGACAGTACGGCACAGCTACAGGATGGGGACTTTATGGCACAGCTCTGTGAGACAAGGACCTTATGGCACAGCTATAGGATGGGGATGGTACGGCAGATGTGTCCCATATGGCATAGCCTCACTGGACAGGGACTGCCTGGCACAGCTGCAGGCAGTGACCAGGGGTGACAGCAGGCAGGGAGCAGTCACC
>NW_010140359.1:0-202 GCF_000699245.1 Pterocles gutturalis | reverse complement strand
TCCGACCACTCCCTGCCCTCTGTCATGGGTGTCCCTGGACATGTCCCCCCTTGAAATCCCCCCTGTCCCTTCCCGGGGACTCTGGGGGTGACCTCAGCGCTTTCCCTGTCCAGCTGCTCTGGAAGCAGATGGCCCCTGAGCTCTGTCCCACGGCCCACACGGGGCTTTTCGGGGTTTTTCTCGTTCCTTATCCCGGCTCTTG
>NW_010140358.1:62159-107299 GCF_000699245.1 Pterocles gutturalis | reverse complement strand
TTAAATATTAAATTAAATATTAAATAAATAAATTAAATAATATTCTGACTACTGCAAATAAATGAAAAGACATTTAAAAAATGGAGGATTTCTTTTAAAGCTGGGAAAGCTGCTGCTGGGAACCAAAAAACCCGGTAGTAAACTCTGCACTGAGGTCTTGTCCCTGAATAAATGAGTCTCTGGGATGGACTGTTAGGGCAATATGCTGCTTTTCCTTAGCATAGTTTAAAACTGAAGTAAGTTCAGTCAAGCTAGGGAACACAAGAGGCATGAAAGTGGTGAAAGGACAATTGAGGCTCTATTTTAGCTTTATGTGGCACTTTTTTACCTGTTTAAAAAGGAAAAGCCTTAATTTGCTTCTTAATGGTCTGTTCCTATGGAAATAAATGGCAACATCCCCATGAAGTAATATCTGAACATATTACCTTTCTGTATCAATACCTGCATTACTTCATTTTATATCTTGATTATCAACGGAGTTAAAGTCTTTCGAAGAAAGCAGCAGTTATTCTGTTTAAAAACCACTAGTCTGGGACTCCAGATATAGGGGTTCAACGACTATGACTATTATAGTCTGTGTATAACCATAGGAATCTTAATTTATCCTGTGGCCTTAGCTATAAATGGAGATAATAGGACTTTGTCTGCCTGTTTTGTCTATTTTAGACAGTCAGCTACTTGGGGCAGGTGCTGCCATTCTCCATGTTCATTTAGTGCCTCACATAATAGAGTTCCAATCTCTATTGATGCCTCTGTGTGTTACTAAAATACAAAGGATGTCAAACAGAAAAAGACATTTAAGTGCTCAAGTGCCAAGGGAACAATACAGGTATGCAGGCATTTTTCTTCATCCTTATAAACCTGCTGCTAAATATAAAAAGCTGTCTGTAGCTGTTCTACTACCCATACATAAAACAGCAGCACATCAGACAAAGTTACATTACTGGGAAATGCATGCTGGATACCTTCCAGAAGAGCTATCATGAAATGACAGCAGTAAGTCTGACTTTCAGTCACTAAAGGATAATAGTAATTTGAAATAGTAATATTTTCTTACGTAGCATCTAGCACGTTCTCGAATGCACACTGACATTCTGTTCCACTCCTATGGATTCACTGTTTCTTATCCCCTACCAAAGTCTCTTATTTGAACTTCAGAATCTACAGTATTACGTAAGAATCTCTCCTCCAGTACAACAAGTGAAAGGACAGAGGGAGGAACCTGAGAATGCTGAAATTTTAGATGAAAACACTTCAAAAGAAAACTCTGAGGTCCTGTTACTCCACTGGCTTTGTGAAAAAGAGCTGAAGAGACAAAGTGGAGGTGACAGCTAATCATTTCAAGGAGAGTGCCCTAAGCCCAGGGAAGGCAGGATGAGCACAAGAAGGGGAAACAGCTCTGGATCAGCTTGAGGATGTCAGAAATAATGAGAGGAAGGTCTTCCAGCAAAGGAGACCTGGCTATGGATAAATCCCTTTTGGCCCACAATCCTCTGCAGGAGGGGAGGACAGAAGAAGGAACCCATAAAGAGCTCATGGGAAGCAGCAGCTGAAGGCTGTTCTGGCTCTTCGGAAAGCTGTCAGCTCTCCCGGTTACATGTGGAACTGGGAGCAACAACTGTTGCCCAACACAACTACTGCATCGCATGGATTGTCACCACACCGCCACAGCCTCTGCCCTGCTCAAGGGCCCCCGGAGCTCTCAACAGAGCCCTGGGACATGGCTGGGGCCTTACGCTCTGCCAGGGGAGCCATGAAAGCCTGTGAACAGCAAAGAACCTTACGCCAGGTGCAGCCTCCCACCACTCACTCCATGTCTCACAACCCGAGAGAGCACAGACGAGGATAAAACACGTGGCACTCTGCCAGTTTGCACTCGAACCACAGCAGGTAGGAATGTGTGATGCAGAGTTTTGGTATACTGCTCTGGGATCTGTGTAGGGACAGAACAACAGTAGATGCTCACATTTTCTTTAAAATATCAGTAGCTGAAGAAGCCTCTCTGTGCTATAGTTATGTCTTGTTTGGTCAGATCCCTGTAATTGCACAGAGAATGTCATCTCTGCTCCAGGCTTGACTGTGAGAGGCTCAGACAGCTGGGTAGGTACAAGATATATGCCAGCACATATACATGTACCTTCACACCTGGGAGCGGGAGGCATGATGGAAGCGCTGAGCTGCTTTCACATGGCATCTTCCTCCATGCTCAATCTGCAATAAAGGAGACAAACTACTGCAGAGGGGGATGTACGCGAGTCGGCTGCAGCTGCCTGTTCCCAGGAAGCTGAGGGTGACACGGACTCTGTGGCTGGGGCAGCCACCCGCTGTGTCCCTGTTACGCCTCTGCTGTGCATCGATGCAAGAGGGGAAAAAAGACAGTAGGGTTTTTTTCCCATGGTACAGAGAATCTATAAAAATACTTACTGCAACATTTTTTAAGTTGAACTTGCTCTTTAACTTCCTGATTTTTTCTCTTTTCCAGCATAAAAGGCAACAGTTAAACAAGACAGTGGTATTCAGCAAGTCCAAGAAAAGGAAGGATTTAAGCCGTAACAGTGACAAAGTCCAATTCTGTCAGACTTTTACTTTGTACTGTCCCTTTGCAAACACTCCCTTTTCTTCCTTGAATAAAGGCAGTAAAATCCGGCCCTTGAGAACTTGCTCTTTCAGGGCTTGACCCCAAAGGGGGAAGCTGAGCTGAGCTTCCACAGGACAACCCCACATTTAAAAGGGGATGCCAGCCCAAAGCTCACTGGAGTCAACAAAGATATGTTAGATACATACTGTGTCAAGTCAAGATAAGGAGACCAGAGGGACAAGGATCCCAGCACAGAATTCTTCCTGCCCGATAAACAGATGCCAGATTTTATTCTCTATACGGTGCTGTATGTCTTGTACAGCACAATGTTTTATAATTAAAAGGATAATGTTCACAGCAGAGGAGTGCGTATGGCAATAAACATTTTCTCTGGGTGATTTAAGTACCAAAGCAAAGTTGAGGTGTTTGAGAACGACCGAGCTGTTTATTGTGCATGTGTCTTCCAATGCCATGAACATTCCTCCTGCTTTATGACAAAGAGAGGAAGAAACAATAAACCGTAATACAGAAATTATTATATTCATTGCTTCATGAAATCCTCTTTCTGATACTGCATCATGTCCCAATAAAGGCAGGATTTTGCAGAATAAATATTTTGAAGAGAGCTCTGAATGTCCAAAATTTGAGGTTTCAGTAGTAGCACTCAGCCCAAGAATTGCTGCTTTGCTGAGGATGGCCTCTGCTTTTCAAAGGGAAAGCTCTCAGGGAGATTTCAGATTTTTCCTTTCTGTTTCTCCCCTTCAAAGAAGACAACAATAAAAATGAAGATAAGAAAGTTAAAAAGTTCAATTGAGTGAAGTAAATATGCTATAACTCTAAAAGATGGCACAGCCAGTGTCAGCCTAACTTTTCCGTGAGGACATCCAGATTCAGAGAGCCTCGCCCAACACCTTATGAGAATGGTAAAATAACTCCCTAGTTGTCTCATGCAGGACATCCAAAGAGTCAATCATAATTTACTATCACCAAATTATGATGTAGAAGCATTAAGGGTAAAATCCTGCTCGCAGCCCAAAAACCGTGTCTGAGTGCTGTCCGGCACTCAGCGCGTGTTCAGTACTTCCTGCAGCAAGGTCAGAGGAGACCATGGAAAACATCATGCATATAAGAGCATTCCTCGTGTGCAGCACCACAGCAATGTATAGCCGTGCAAATGCTAGGGTAAGAGGTTCTTCATCCTGCTCCCATTCCTGCCCATCCCTGTCTCCTGCTCCTACCTGTCCCCTCTGCTGTGCCAAAGCAATGATTTTGGGGCTCTGAGTGAAGTCACAGCCTGCACACCCCCTGCACAACCGAGGGGCTCCTGAACTACTGTCATATGAGATCAGGAACAAACAGCCAGAGGAAACACGTAAACAGCTTTGAGATGAAGTGAGAGTGTGTACATCCAGCCACACCCTGAGAATTTTAGACTCATTTAATTTTAGTGAAATTAAGATCTCCATTTTAGTACAGCTAGGTTTTGGGATGGCTTCTTCCTAACATTTAACACTTAATGTAATAATGCAGCAAATGAACAGGAATAGTTTAAATCAAGTCCTGTCATTAAGGTGAAGAATAATAGTTCCCAAGTTGAGAGAGGTTAAATTCAATTTGGTCATTAAGAAAACTGACAGAAAAGTTTGATCAAGAACAGTCTCCTTAATGAGGTGGTTGTAGCTAATTCATTAGAGAAAATGAAGTTGGCAATAAGGATTCTGCACTTTTCTGACACTTAACACTGTTTCCTGTGAGCAGTTCTGTAGCTGACCCTCTTCCATAAGGTTTTGAAAACTCAAGACCAATATAAAGGTGCGTGTTCTCATATGATTTTATATGCTAAATCTCTCCCTTAATATAACAGGCTATTTCAAAGATTAGACCAATGATTTATCCATTTCTATTCTACAACTCTAACAATATACGACTGTGGCTTTGAGGAAACCCAAGCCTCCTGCCTTAATCGATAGAATTCAGAGCTGCTGGTCTCAAGCACATGTGAGTATCCCACTCCTCTGGGGAAATTCCAAGAGTAGCTTCAGTACTTTATTTATTTACTCTTACTTTATGAAGCAAAAGCCAAAAACCAACAACCAAAAGAACAAAAAGAAAATCCCCGAGCTGCAGAACAATAAATTTGTTTGCATGTCATAATCTCTCTTTCACTCAATTCTACAAATTACATGACAACAATCTCTGCAATAATAAATTGTTTGGCTTGCTATTGCACATTCATCTTTGTTAGAATTCATAAACAAACTTTAAGTCAACAAGCACGGCGTTAATTAAAAAATTTCCAACTCAGTACTATTTTACTACCCTTTCCTAGATTAGACAATAAACCACGGAGTTTATGCAACTTTATATGAAGCAATTTTATTTATTTCCCCTTAAATGGCTCATGTGAAGGGTAACTTCCTCGAAGCAATTGTGCTTTCCTATAGTCATCCATTTGTCTGTGCACTGCTTGAATCACTTTCTACCCCTGAAGGTAAAACAGAAAAGGCTGGACTTGATCAGAGTTGGGAGAGGGAGAAGCAAATAAAAGTATCTATTAATGCTTGAGGCATTATTTGAATTGTATTTAGTTCAGTAGCTCTTAATCTGTTTTTCAGATCCATGGAGGGCTGTTTCTAATGGTCTTGAATGGACTCAAAGAATGGCCGTGGCAATTGTCAGTAGGCTTAAAATAATTTTTGAGGTTCTAACAGAATAAGGGAACCCTCAAGCCCGAACTGAGGTGTACAAACTAAAATTCACTGAAGGCAGCAGGTTCTGAATCAAGCCCTTGCAATAAATATTGTTCAATGTCAAAGTTACTCCATGTCATAAAGAAGGACAAGGACAGTGAAGAGGAGACTTGAATCCTAGGGGCAGCCTGTTAAACACAACCCTGAAGTTCTGGAAAAAACAGCCAAGTATCTATGACCAGAATTGGTTTCAAAATATTTATCAGTTCCTCTAACTCAGAAAGAAGTTGGAAAGGATGTCTCTAGCAGAAGCACATGGAATCATATATGTAGTGTTAACCTCACCTGGTAGGTGATAACCAGCACAGCTAATTTTGGTGCAACTTTCACCCTAGCCCAAGCTATGCCTTCAGCCCAATGACCCAATGAATTTAGTTTATTCAAAGTGAGCCCTGCATTTGCTTTTGGAAGCCTGCAATGCCAACTGCTCACTAACTAGCCAGAAACCAGACAAGTTCAAATTCTGCAGATATTGTGCATTCTTGCACACGGGTCCTTTTCATGATGCAACTCCCCTGGTAGTTAGGCAGGCTTACCATCATGACCTCCCATAAGCTTTCTGGTAGGACTGCCTCAGTTCCTTCCTCCTTGCTCTACAGTCCTGCCCAGCCCTGGGTTGTGGCATGCCTTCTGCAACATCCAAATAAAAAGTCTCTATTTTTTGGGTAACCAAAACATGCCAAGGAAACAGGTTCTTTTTCAGAGCCCTGCAGCAGTTCAATCTTTGGCTGCCGCTATGTGTGGAAGCACGGCAGCATGTGAACATGAATGGGCCAGCAGAAATGGACGCAAATCCAAATATGACAGCAACGAACTTCTGATTGTTGTTTCCTGGCCAGTAGATACCAGAATTTTGACATGTGTTCTTTGTTTCCAAGGGGGTAATACAGTATCAAAACAGGCACTGCGATCACTGCTGTGAAAGGACTTTTCTGGAACTGTGGAAATAATTTTACTTGACCAGCATCAAACACAATGTTTTTGGTTTTGGGTTTGGTTTACTGACTCAACACAGGACATAAAAATCCAAAAGTAAAAAGTTTTACTCGGAGAGAAGAAAGTGCCCACCTTCCAGGTCTGGTCTGCAAAAGAGTTCTCTTTCAATTGTCCGCTTCCTTCCTGTGCTTTGCATGGGAGAAATCCCTGTTACCCGGTGGGATGCTGCATTTACATTTAAACAGGGATTTTTTTCAGGTGACTCTTGAGAGGCAGACTGTAGCTATTCATGGCCCCTAATGATACTGTTAATTTATATAGCTTCTAATGCACAGCCCTGATTACATCTTGAATAAGGAACATCCTTGAAATAAGTGGTGAATGCAAGTTCTCAAAGCAGCCTTCTGGGACTACTTTAGAAGGGAAGTAGCTCTCCCCAGGAGAATCAGCCATGGCTGAGTAGCACTGCCTTGGGAGCTGCCAGTAATGGCCTTCTTTCTTCTTTACCTTCTTGGAATAGCAAACATCACTCTTCTCCTCATTTATTGTCTTCCCTTTGCCCTCCTCCCTCCCTTTTTCCCTTGTCTTCTTCCCTCCCATAAAACTAAGATCTAAAAAATGGAAGACAAAGGCAACAAGGTTTATGACATTTTTTCAGACATGAGCAAAAAAAAAAGTCATCTCCAGAGAAATGCCAGTTATAGTCACACCTGCAGTCTAATAACTGTCATCCTCAAGAGAGACACATGCTGTAATTGAGCAGCATTGAAATGCCAGTGCTACTTCATTATTTTTAATATATGCCTCCCTTCTGTAAACCAACATATCAAAATCATAAGCATTAAGAGCAATACTTAATTTCCAAATGAGTTTTCTTTCAACCAAGAGTGCGGAAAGTCACAGTTGTGTCTTTCAGGTATTTTTGAAATACTGCTGGGCTCAAACCACTCTAAGAGTACAGCTGGGAAGAGTCCTTTTTTTTTTTTTTTGTCTTTAGTTTTAAGCTGTTATTGCACTATATAACTTCAGTTTCCTCTTCCTTGCCTGCATCCTCTAAAAGTTAGCAGCAGCAGCACTTCACTCAACTGCCTAATTGTGCTTCTGAAGAAACGAGCAGGCAGATACCTGCTGCAAACCTTTGCAGAAGTGGTTCCCCCAACTCCCAGACTGCAGACTTACCCCACAGTGCAACAGAAGCTTCTCCCACTTGCCTACACATTGAGAGTTTCCCTCTTCTGTGTTTCAGCCTTGCTCACTGACATGTAATGTGATGTGCATTTAATGTTTGTTACCAGAAGTCCCCCTAACTTGTTTATTATAGTACACGCATAAGCTTTCTTCAGGCCCTCAGAAAGTCTTTGGTGTAGAGGGTAAAACTGTCTTACAGAAGCTACTGTAAGATTTTGGGCTCTCCTTTTGGTAAGCACCAATGTGAGGCGTGATAAAAAAAATGCACTAAAGTAATTCACACCATCAAAGGGTCTTAAAAGTTGCTAAAATGCACATCAGTGTTTTTTTCTTTTACTCTCTCTTTTCTTCCTCCGTGACAAGTAAGCATTATTTGCAGAGAAGTGTCTACCTGAACCTTTCCTTGCCCTCCATCCCGGTGTGCATTTCCTCACCCTGAAGTGCTGCACTAACTCAGTAAATGTGCACTGATAACATAACAACCAGGACAGTCCTTCCTAAATTACTGGTGATTTCAAATCCCTCAAGGCTCAGGCTGTCCCTGTAAAGCACCAGAGATGAGCCCAGTGGTGTTCACATGCCAAAAAATGCAAGACACTGAAGACTGGCAGCCAAAGTTAAGGTAAAATAAGTAATGCCTGCAGCACAGTGCCATCACACCTCTTCTGTAAGGTGTTTACTTCTGTCTGCGCAGGGGTCGTGTCTGCAGAATCAACACACGCGTCAGTCCCACAAGCACAGGGAGCCCGTCAGGTCCGTCACCCTGAACACAGACGCACTTCTCTGCTGCCACGTGTGGGGATCTGTCAGTGCCCCAGCTCCTGGACAGGTGACTGTCTTGCAGCAACTTTTTCCCTCTATCTTGCCAGCCTTACTAAAGCCATCATTTTTAAATGCTGCGGACATGACAGAACTGGGCCTTTTGACCCAAGCCTTCATCTGACCTAGGGCTGAATATACAAAACCATAAGGTCATTACAGCCTCCCATGCACTGTACTGTACAAGAGGTGTCTGGTTTGCAGCAAAGCAGCTCACACACAGAAGGCAGCTCTAAGGCTATGTAATACAACAGCAGTGGCAAATGGGCTTTTAAGTCACACCAGCAAATGGTGTAAATCCAGAATATTAAAAGCACAAATGTGCTGTTAAAGAGAATAAGAGGCAAATTAAAGTTACACCATCACAAATTTCCTGGGAGATAGCCAGTAAGAACAGAAAAGGAAGTAAAAGCACTTCCTCCTGCGTCGCCGAGGCTCATTTGTCATGAGAAGCTATGAAGTTGAGGCCTGTAGGAGAGTCAGGGATCAAAACTGTGATGAACTTTTCCTTAGAGAAGATATCTGCATTGAAGCTCCTTTTATGGCATCCTTCCATCCATTCACCACAAAGGCTTCACAGCCTAAATCTAAATGCTCTAAAGAAGTCCCACCCATGAAGCTGTCTTTACAAAAAGAGCTTTCCTGCAGAAGAGAACAAGACCTACACTGCTCAATCAGTAAGTGATCTTCTTCATTTAGCCCCTGACTTTTTGGACAAAACAACAACATTCAGCTGCAAGCAGTGGTAAGCCTCATGGGGACAATGTGGTTGCTTGGTTTCGCTTGCCCGCCTCTAGCTTCAGTCTCAGCGCCAGTGTGATGGCTAAGGTGTATCACATCAGCATGTACGGCCAGAACTGGCTGGAATGCACCAAAGGGGAAAATTTTTCTATCATAAAATATAGTTTAGAGAGAATCAAATTGTTTTCCAAGAATATGGCAATGCTGATCATGTTTTCACCAGGGAATTGACAAAATGTATAGCTTGACTCTCTCTTACTGGTTTAGTTACACAGAAACATTTAGTTTAGACGAGTTAAATGAAGTCTTTCTAAATCTGTGAACAAAATTTTGGCTGAAATTTTGCTTTATGGAAAAGTTTCATATTCTATCTCCAAGAAGCCAGAATTCTTCCTGCTTACCGACTATCACAGCAAGAAATCTCATTGGGGTCCTCTTAAAACATGCTGCTGACAGAGACCTAAATACTTTCCGGTCTACTACCCATCTTCAATATTTTGTTTTGATAATCATGTGAGGTATTTTTACATCTGCCTTTACTAAAATAACTTTTTAATGAATGTTGCAACTGCATCAAAGTTAAATATGCTGGTGCCTCCTCCAAAGCCTTTCTTTCCATAACTGCCATGAACTTCCTCACCCCACCTCCACAGCAGCCTGTCTGTCCCAGCCCTAGGAGCTAAAACACAGTACTAACAGCCCGCTGCCACAGGAAAGGAAGGTGGGCCCTTAGCTCTCCAGAGGAGCCGATGGGTTACATCTGCATTAGTGTTTCAGCTTGGATGAGGAGAGCACTGTTGAAACAAACCTCTCAGGATCTCTGCTTTAGTTTGCACCACAAAACTGTCTCCAACTGCGCTAAGGGGAGCGCTTTAGGTGACAGTAAGCTAAATTGTGCTCCAGGTGTGCTTTTAATGTGCCCCAGCCTCCAGCGAGTATTCAGTCCATAAAAATCCTCAGAGAAATGGGCACTAACTTCCCCCAGCCCAGAAGAAATGTGCATGGCTTCTCAGTTGCTTTCCTGTACAGATCCACTGCTCCTGTGCTGTACTGCTTGCTGATGCAGAGCCAGCCGCAGAGGAGAGGCCAGGGGTCCCTTAGGGCACAAGCAATATAATTGTGCTTTCTGTCAATAACACCAGGGAGGGAGAACCTGAAAGACATCGGAGGAACTCCATGGCACAAGAGAGTGCAAAATAAGTTCTGGGTTCAACATAGTCATCCAGAGAAAGAGTGAAGGAGTTGGTTCTGTCTCCAAGTCTGCCAGCCAACATGACAGGTTCACTTTGGGAAGCACAAGGCAAACAGAACGTGCAGTTTTAGGAAATGAGACAGAGCTCTGATGGATTCCCAAGCAAGAATGAAAAAAACACGCTGTTTGAAGCATAAATGGACAAAAGTGTCATCAGGAAGTGATTTCTCTTCAGAGGAATTAAAAAGGATCCTTTCAGACTGCACTGTGTTTGCTGAGCAGGACATGTTGTTGGGAATTGTGTTCTCCCCCTTGTCTCCTCCGTTTAATTTTATCTAGAAATTGAGTTAAATGCTAAAGACTGTTCCTCTTCACTTTGCACTTATTGCTGGGGGAAAAAAAAAAAAAAAAAAAGACAAGTTCTATTTTACCTACTCTCTATAGCACAAGCAAAAGCTTTCTAAATTCAAGCTCTCACGGCTACAATCTACAGATTCTTCCTATAGAGAAGAGCAGTGGTCCTTCAAAACCAGCTTTTAGCTTTCCCCATTCAACAACCATTTCAGAACTGGAATATGAAAGCACCACTTGGGGTGACACTGCAATATTGAGCTAAGGTAGGGCAGCACCAATTCTTTGTTGTTTCCAGCTCCTATTGAGAAGGATGTGTACCCTTAGCTCACAGGGAGCGCATCTAATATCTCACAATCTAGGTGTTTTTTTTACAGGAGCATTGTTTGTCACATTGAACAGCCTGCATAATCTGAAGTTGCTACATTGCTTTTGGGAATTAGCTGCCATTTTGCATTACATTATTATGTTAAAATTACTTTAAAATGTCAGTTTGCTTGTAAAACCACAAAATGTAATTTTATTTTTTGTTTCCGTACAAAATTATTTGATTGCCAGAGTCATGGGACATGTGCTAGCCTCTGTTACCTGCAGACTCCTCAAGAGACAATCCTGACAAGCTCAAGGCTGCTTCTACCTCGTAGCACAGCAGTACTATTATTTTAGCATTGGATGGCTTTATTTATTTTATAAATTCTATTCAGATAGCAAGAAAATTCATTTAACTGGAGACCTACATTAACAGAAATGACAATGTAAATAAATAGTAAATAGTTCTTCGAGGAGAAGGGAGAATACTGGGCTCATGCTTCCTTCCCTGGAAGCCCTGGGACTTACTCATCAGAACGCTGGACTCCAGAGTATTGGGGTTGACTGTTCTGCTAGCAATGCTTTTACATCTGCCAAAAGCCAGATGTAAAGAAAACAATCACCTCCACTCTTTGTGGATGAGGCCCTGAAAAGAATCAGGGTTCAGTTACTGTTCCCCAATATTTTTCTTGTGCCAAAGGAAGGGGAAGTCTAGGAGTCAAATGATAAGGTTTTTTTTAAATCAGAACTTTTGATGGAAAAGTCAGCTTATAAAGTTTTGACTTACAAGTTAAAATAAACAATGCTCATAAATGCCTAACCTTTTGCTATTTTTGCTACTAAGAAGTAGGTATGAAGGGACAGAAAGGAGAACTTGGGTTTCACTGTTTGGATTTTAAGTGTAAAACCTAAAAAATCTTTATAGGAGAGACACCAGAAGAAAAAAGCCCTGTTAATAAGCTAATAGCAGCTATTTTGAAGCCAGTTTTGTCAGTGGATGCTTAGCTACAGAGAGACAAACCATACCAAACAATCTAACAAGCTGAACCTATATTAAAAGGAATCGTGCATTAACCCTGAAGAATAAGGAAATGTATGGCCCTGAAGGACTGACTGCAGATCTAATTCCTTCCAACATTTTGAACCTTCGAGACCAAAGAGAGACTTAGTAAAACCAGGGATAAGTCTAATTGGTTCTTAAGCACATGAGCTGGCTAGGCTTTGCCCAGAGGTTGTTAATGAATAATCTGACCGGCTGAAAGACCAAGTGAGAGTTTATTGCTTAACCTTGTAACCATAGTAATTGTAATTAAGTGGTAGCCTGGGAGAGAGTCTATTAGCAGCCTCCTGCTAAGGCAAAGCAGCAACTTAATGTTTAAACTGATGACTGAACTTGTCATAACTTTCTCATCTTGTACTCAGAGTGGTAATTTTAACCACTCCTCAAGACATTTTGACAACTTGTTTACGTTGATTACCAGCGCAGCACAATGCACAGCAGTGAATGCACTATTTTATTGCTTATGCTATGGAAGCACCTTGAGACTCTAGCCAAGATAAGATGCTATACAAATTCACAAGTCTGACAAATGTCCAGCCTAAAAACCCCAGAGAAGGGAGTAGGAGTGACTCTCTCGGCCACACAGAACAGCTCGAGCAAGTATGCTACTAACTACATGACACAGCCTGCTTATTCCAATCATCGTGTTCTTCCCTGTGATGGTGAGTCACTGACAGGCAGGAGGAGTCCCATCTTCCCACTTGTGTTATTGTTTCCTTAGAAACAAATCTCTATTTAGATCACAGTAGTCAACACACTCATAGATAACAAACAGTCTCTTTAATGTACTTTCGCTTACTTGCCTTTCTGAAACATTTGGTTGCTACGACTTTCCAGAATTTGCCACAGAGCATTTCTTGTCGCCCTCAGAATTAAACTGTCCTAATGCACTTTCATTCTTTTCCTCTGTGGAAAGTAAAACACTTTTATTACTTCTTTCTTCATTATTTTATCTTTCTTTATGGAAAGCAGCTTCCCCAGCCTTTCCTGTGTGCTGTAATCATTTCTCTTGCTCCTACGTACTATCTCTCATCTCCCCATCTCCTTGCCTCTTTGCGATATTTTGATCCTCTCCCCTTCCTTCTCATTCTATCTTTCTGTTTCCTGCTGTCTCTGTTCCCAAGCTCTGCTCCCAGTCTCAAGCAGAAGGGTATAATTTCTCTGTTTCCTCTTCTATTAGTTATGCCACTGGTGAATCATCCTAATTGCAATGAACAACATACTCCCCTTCATTTGTGAATTTGGTTTACAAATTTGATTGAGTGATAGGAATAAATATTACACAAAATGAATATGTAGAAATTAGCTAGCCACCACGCACACACTAAGGCTGTTCATTCAGCTAGAGAATACCCGGCAGGAAATCACAGGGTACGTATCCCCGTGTACTGTTTCATAGCGTCAGCCACAGTTTACAGCCAAAATGTAATTTGTTTCTGCAGATAACTGTTAAAATTGTCTGCTATTTCAACAAATGTAGATATGAAAGTCTTAACAGATCTGTCGGGTATTTAACAGAAATGGCAGTCAAAACAAATGAGAGAGAGAAGTGCTGTGTGCAAGAGAGATTTGTTTATAAACACAAGTTAGGCCTGGCTACCAAGGACAGCTTTCTCATACATCAACTTAGTGAACAAGTATCAAAGCAGCAATATATTAAATTATAAATATGGATATACATTGGACAGACAATTGTGGAAGTCCCTAGTAAATTGAAGATGGTGACACAGGTGCTTCAGAGCCTGGAGTCCCACATCCCCGCTGGCAACTTCTGCTGGCTCATTGGTAAAATGGGGAAAACGGCACTTGCTGTTCCTTCCAGGGATATTGTTAATTAATTAATTCTTAATTAAGTTTCCAAAATACAAATATCCTTGATTGAAAGACACTGTAAAAGGGAAATTACTGTTAGGAGGATCAGAACTCTTGCCTGGGAAAACCTTTGGGTGTATTTTCTCATTAATGCTAATGGAAATTAACAGCTTAATGCAAGCCAAGCTGAAAATAAGATACTTTACATTTGCATCCTAACTACATTTGCTTCATTACTTATTCAGGATCACTGATTGATGCAGAAAGGTGAGTCTCAGCACACTGAGCCACAGTTTTTAAGTGGTCCTATATGCACAAATACATCTGAGTGACAAAACATACGCAATTGTTATGACAGTAGTTTCCTTAGAGCAGCACACATGGTAGCGTGCAGGAATGTGCCTTTCTAAATGGACACAGCCATCCAGCAGAGAACAAGAGAAAACAATCAGGAAAGGCCAAAGACCACATCCAGGAAAAAGACATGGAGACTGTTAAGAAAGGAAAAAGGAAGAGAGGCACGTGTGACACCTACATGTAACTCCAGTCCAAAATTGCAATTCTGAGCGCTTTTGCTGCACCCTAGATATGTCAGGTGTGTCTAAGGCCCTGGCGTTCCCCAAACACCAACAAGTTTCTGCTTTGGGCACGTCCTTGTGTCTTGACAGCCCAAGCGGTTTGGCACCTGGCCTATGACTTGTCAGATGCAGAGTTGGCACCTCCTGCGACACCAGCCTTGGTGGAGAGGGTCTCACTCACACATGGGGGCATACAAAGCAGTTGCACTGACCACATCAAAACACAGGCAGAAGAGCAGGACCAGTTTTTTCAGTCTCATGTGGAGGGAGGTATGTTACCTAGTGGGAACTGCTCAGGAGAGATGTCAAGCCCCCTCCTCTCAGGGCGTCAGACACCTCACCCCGCAAACATGGGGGTTCAGCCTGTTACCTTCCTCGCCAAGCAGAGGAGATGGGGCACGGGCAACTTTCCCACCCCAAATCTCACGTGAGCGTCCTAATACTAGACTATGGTGGCAGCTTCTGTCTTGGCCTTTCCTAGAGCCCAAAGAATATGTCATGGCATCGTACAGCAGAGCTTCAAGAAAGAGCAGTGAAATAGCCCCATCCCAGGACACCATACAGCCCTATGTGCCCTTCAACTCCTACCCGACAACACAAGATCAGATGACATGGAGATGCCTCTACTCGACAGGAAGGTGGGTGACCATACCAACAGCTGAAAATCTGTAATTCCTCATGCCAGTCTGAGCTCTCTGGTTGTATTCTGCACATCAGGTTAGTCTTCTTATCTTTGTTAGCTAACTTCCTTTTGCCCCTGGTGAGGGGCATGCCCTAGCAGTCATACCACAGCAATCAAATACAACTACACCAATTAAAGAGAGGAAACCACCTGTAAATGTAAAGATACTAATTTCTCCTATGCTAAGATGTTGCTTGTGTATGATAAGACCCTGAGGACTAAGAAAACTATGAAGTTTACATAAGCATTGTGCTGAACGCTAAGAATAAAACAAGAATATCAAGAGAAGCCTCCAGAGCTTCCCTTCCACAAATCACAAACTTTTAGAGTCACTTAGTAAAAATATTTGAGCAGAATTAGATATTCAACCACTGACACAGGCTTTTATTTTCTCTTCTAAAATGCAATAGTATATTTTTTGGTTATCTGTAGTGTATTTTCCATTCTATTTTCATTCCAAGGGTCAAAATTATGCATAATAGTAATCAGAGGAATTTAGAATAATTCGTGTCCTTTTTGCTTAATAACTTCTGAGGGTATTCAAGGGTTAATGTCTTGATGATGATATCTAATGATGATAATCACCAGATTTTGCAGACTAATAATTGCAAAAAGAATCACTTGTGCATCCTCACTCAAATATAGTTAGCTGTTCTTCACTAAGAAAACTTATGTCAAGCAAGCTGTGGAACAGAGACACTGTGTCAAGGACAAACTTCTTTCACTAACCATCCTCTGAAACCACTGTGTAGCTTGCCAGGTCACAACAGCTCCTGGAGGCAGACCCCAGGTGCCGTAGGTTGGCACAGTTCACTGACCCCAAAGAAACAATGACAACAGATTTCTTCTAAAGCGCGGCAGAGCTTGGAACAAGTCTGCAGGAGATCTCCACGGGATGTACAGCAGGCTGAAGCACAGTCTTCTGCAAAGAATTAAGAACCCCCCTCTTCCCCCTGGCCCCATCATTTCCATGACTTCCTAAACCTTGGACCAGGTATAAAGACATGGTGTACAGGACAATATGCTTGCTTCTTGTCTCAAAATAAGAAAACTGGTTGGTAATGGGTAAACCTGGGGGTCCTTCCCCTCATGTCAGCTCTTGGGAAGGAGTCCCTGATTACTCCCACTATCGGCCAGCTCTCTCTGCCTTGCACCTCTTACACCATGCAGCTGCAGTTGCAGTAAAGGGCTGCAGGGTGTCTCCTCCATCACACTGCATGGGAATAATTTTTAACAATGGTAAAGGAGGGAGGAAGAGGGCTTTTAGCCTACTTTCGGCTTCCCTGACTCTCCATAAAACCCCACTACAGTACCTGCAGCTTGGGAGAGCATAAATCCCTTGAATCTCCAGGGCTGCAGAGCCAGTGGAAGCGTTCCTGCCAGCACTTCTAGGTGCCAGGTGGACAACCCCATAAGCAAGGACTCCCATGTGACATACTGACATGGTCTCTTGATATACTACTACTGGGATTTGTTGCCCCCCCATTACCCTCCTGAAACAGCAAACAGATGCAGAACTCTAAGCAGAGTGAAATATCATCTGTCATTACACTGACCTTTCAGCGCCTGCCCTCTTTCTTGCATTAAATCACGGTCTGCAATTTTGTCCAGATTCTTTTGGGAAGCATTTTTGTTCGTAAGCCAGTTCATGAGTTCACTTCCCACCCTGGGACACAGGCTTATATCCTGTGATGGCATCGTAGTGAAACAACAAATTTTCAAGTGAGATTTTTCAAACCTGGTTGTCCATCTATGTGCCCAAACAGGTAGAAAATACAAGCTGGATTGTGCAGACTGACTTCCATGATGCCATACAGACTTCTGTCACTTGAAAATTTGTCTCTCCATTCTGAGGATCACAAGAGTTGGCAGTATCAAGGCAAGGCTTCCTCCTCCAGGTTAAATAAGCCAAAGCTCTATTCAGATAACTATTACTGCTTTCTTGTTTACACCATTCTTCATGAAAAATGTGGTTTTATAAACTGCTGTGGTATGGCTATGAAACAGCTACATTAAAAACAAATATTCCCTGCTATCCTACCTCTGCACAAGATGCCCTTATCAACTATTACTATTTTTTAAATTTTCGGTACATTAAGCCTAGAATTGGTCTCAGGGGAATACCTGAAGACAGGAAGAAATCTACCATATGAGATTATGGGGGTTAAAAGACCATTATTTGTATGAAGCTACTCAGTTTCCACTCCATATCATAAAAAAATAATGAACAAAGAAAGACCCAGAGGAAGGACCACATAAATAAAAGGTTAGCAGGATTTATTTTACCAAGCTACGGTTTCATTTTCCATGTTAAAAAAAACCCTGTTCCTGCTATATATTAAGAAAAAACAAACACTAACAAAAAAGCAAACCCCATAACTCTCCAAGGCCAAGGATTAGCTACCTGCCTACAATCACTCTTGAATCTAAAACACCAGCTCATTTGTAAAGATCTCTTTCATGACAATCTGCTATACAATTAAGTCACATTCCAAAACGGTATCTGTAATTAAGAGTGGTGCTTGATTTGTTTCCATGTAATACCAGCCACAAAATGCATCCCTCTCCACTGAACCTTCCAAGTAGAAAGCAGATGAGAGGAGGCAGAAACCTATGCCCCACAACAGACCCACTCCAGACTTATTGGGGCAAAGGATGAAGGCCAGGGACAGATGGAGTCGCCACTCCACCCACCAGTAGTCCCTCCTCATTGCATATGTATTGCCTGCTGTGAAAAAGAAGAGAGGCTGCAAAACTGCCTCTGCCTTTCCCTTCCTTCCCACCACCATCGTAAGCGGCCCCAGCTGAGGCTGAGCCTGCCTTCAGGATGCCCTGGCTGTAGCTCACCTCTCTTTACAACAGCTCCCAGGGAAATCTCATGGATTTTCTCTTGGGTAGAGCCTGGTGCCCAGCCTGGAAAGCACTGCATCGAATCCTGAACTGGCATCCAGCAGTAGCTGAGGAACACCAACACACACAGAGCAGGACTGAGCCAGAGAAGCAGGGATTTGCAGCAATGACCAGGTGTTACACAGCCAGTTGCCTTTATTACAATCAGCTGCACACACACTTGCTAGCGACCAACTGAGGACCAAGGGAGAAAAATCTCCTGCCCAAGCGGGAGTGAGGAGCAGACTCCCGACTCTCCTTCTAGAAAGCACAGAGCAGAGGTGCTTAAGTGAGAACAGCTAATTGCTTGACAGATGGTGGGACTGTCTGCTGATGCACAAAAGATTGTTTGTTCTACAAGACTAGTCCAAAAATATCTCAGCCTTTCTTTTTTAGAAAAGAAGGAAAAAATTTCAGAACAATTAGAGAGCCAAAGTCCACAACTGGCACGCTTTTTTAAAAAGAGAATCACTGAAGATGCCAACAGGAAGAAAAGTCATCCCATACTGCAACAGGAACTCAAAAGACAATCAAGAAAATACATGGAGCCCTCTCCATTTCCCAGTATCTTATCACAAACCAAAGAAGGCACTCAAAATTATTGAGACAAAAAAGGATGATGAAATCTCAGACAGGTTCTTCCTACCTGGAGCATCTCCAAGAGAACCATGAGTGGGTTGCTCAGCAAGGAGAGGTGAGCCAAGGACAACGAGAACAAGGCAGGCACAGCGCAGTATCTGCTGCAGCACAGGGAACAGCCCCACAGCACTGCAGGGAGAAGAGGAGGCCCAGCAGCAGCAGTCAGTCTGCAAGGAGGAGGCAGGTCCAAGGCCAAGCCAAGAAGTCAATTTAGCAAGAAAAAGCTGGGATCAGTAAGGTGTGAGGCTGAGCACAGGCAAGGACCTGGCCCCAGGGCCTGAGCTTAAATGCAGTCCTGAGCCCCCAGCAGGCACAGCCCAGCTCAGCAGCCTATCCCAGGTTACAGCTACACCATATCACAGCTGGCCTTGGTTAGAGGCAGCCAAAGCCCTGGGAGCAGGGGAGAGTTTGTGGCTCTGACAAAACATTAAGCCAGGGCACTACTCAGGAAGACAAAAGAGAACACACACTGCTGGAAGTCAGTGAAACCAGCATGCAGTGTTCTGACCCTGGAAAGGAAGAGAAGCAATCTCCTTCCCTCTTCCTACTCTTTTGGGAGCCAGACTTCCAAGGAGAAATAATTATAAAGTGAGTTTTATCCATGTAAACCTTTTTGCATAGTTTCTCTGTTTGATGGAAAACTGCTGTCAGGAACAGCGGTGGAGAAGCTGCAGCGTGCCCCAGACAAGCACAATCAGCCCTCAAGCACACCGACAGCCCCTCCAGGTGTAAGTCGCAAACATGGCATTTTGGCTAATGAACCAGTGTAGCTTACTGTTGTCCCTCTTTCCCCTGCCAGTACAGCAAATCCCCACACTACTACTGCAAAGCAAAAACCGGCCCATCCTCAGTCTGCCTCCAGCAGCAGCTCCACTTGGCAGGTACCAGGGGCACGGCAGGCTGCAGTGTGCAAGAACCCACGGCAAGTGGAACACCTGCACCTCACTCAGTATTTAGTCTTATTTCATGTGAAGGTTCTGCACAGGGTTTGTAAAGGATTCAGAAATGGAATTAGATGCTTAAAAAATGACCAGCTGTTAAGTCACACAGCTTGATGATAACCTCAGCAAGTCACCATCTATAACACTTCTTCCTGATCATCTTATAATGGTCTATAAACACACACTAGTCATGTTATAAAAGCATTAGACATCACTTATTTATTAACTTTTTATAAATTGAAGTCTTGCATAAAAAGGAACTTGGTACTTATACAAATCTACAAGCTTGATTTTCACTTTGCTTTTTTAACCACCTTTTATTTCAATAAAAGGGACATGATCTATTTTGCCTCATTTCTTCTGTGCATGAAGAAATGTTCAGCAATAGCCTTCCTGCACAGCAGTGCCAAGCAGGCTATAGCACAGCACATTAGGGAGGGCACTCACCAAGGGAACTGTTCTTTCTCACTGCTGTCCTTGTGGAGAGAAAACAGCTGGCCCCAGAGGTCTGTGTTGGGAGACAGCTGGAAAAGGCATGCAGAGGGTTGCCTGCAAGCGCAAGAGTCTGCTGAAAAGGTAATAAAGTCCAAGGCTGTGCCTTGCAGCCTGCAAAAACTCCACTCAGTGGGAGTTTGTGAGCAGGTGGTGGCAGCTGGAGTCCTTAAAGTGAGTAGAGGCACAAGGAACAGCAGATTAGCATTAGTGATCCTGCTTTCTTGTAGATCCTCTGTAGTTTCCATATTTGCTGGAGAACCCGTGTAGGCTGAAATCACTGCTATTCTTTGAAAATGGACAAGCACCACTCTCGATGTCCCTGATGATATTCCATGGTTAAATACCCTCCCTCACCCTCTTCACTCAATTTCCATCCATCTAACCTGGCACCTGATTAAACACTAATTTTCCTGCTCAAGAAAGGTGGCTTCCTTTGCAGGAAATATAATTCCTTAACAGGAAAATAATTTCTGCAATGAAGAGATTCCTCTTCACAGGCCCTAGATCTGACTGTTCCTGAGTGGAATTTTTGGACAATAGTTCTTTCAATCACTTTCATCCCAGCCTTTTCACATTCCCTCACATCTACCTTTTAAAAATCCAATATTTCTGTGCTGCTGCCTTTGAACATTTCCTCATAAGTACCTCAAACATATCCAATGGTATAATGACCACTTACCATCAGATGAAGGCTCTATTTTTTGTCTCTTAGTGTTCCTTTCCAACCACTACAGCTTCTGATCTTATTGATTGCTTAAGAAAAAGCAGCAAGAAAACAGTCCTGAAATAACCACCAGAAACATTCATCCTTCCCCAGTCATTCTGTAATTTTTATTCTTGTCAATAGTGGGGTCATTAAAACCCTCCCATGACGACTGTGCCAGGCTCTTAACAAACCTGCAAAAACACAGGGTGCTCTGCCCTTGCTTTCCATCCTGCAGGTCTATTATAAACTCCCCTTATCTTTTTCCATCATTTGTATTTTTCTCTTCCAGCTCTCTATTAGAGCAGCCTAGTCTGCCTAATCTGTTTTTACTGTAGACCTGCTCCCAGGCTCATGCATTGCTATTACCCCTCCTTTCCTATTGAATCTTCTCTTTTCCACAGGCTCCAGTTTATGGCAGTGGAACTGCAGGAACACCTGCAGTGATGAATGTGACCTCCGCACACGTGAATGCGTATGCAATGGAAATGGCTATTTGCTGCGTTGTTTTCCCTCCAGTTGCAAACACTGAAATTACCACTGTGATCATAACAAAGCCTTTATCACTGTAAGAAGAACAATATTTTAAATGCTTTAAGAAGCAGTGTACACTCTACAGAAGTTTAATCATGCTCACAAAGAAGGCTGGTACTTCTACAGCATGCTTCCCCATACGAAGCATCTAAGGAATGCACTGGGACCTGTTCTCATCACAGCCACAGGGAATTCACAGTGTGACCTAAACTATTTCAAGTGTATCAAGTCTGTATCAAGTGTATCAATATTTATACCTGAAGTCAGACATTTTTATACATACCAAGTAGTATCTTTCCAGGAAAAGAACCTCCACTGATATTATGGAGACTACTCAAAGAGTAAATTGCTACTTCAGGTCAGTAGGTCCATCAAATCTTGGCTGACTGATCAATTTTTGAATATGCTTGCATTGCTGCTTCTTGTGTTTAAAATATGGCACAAGGAGAACAGCAAACCTTGGATATTTTTGCTCTTTGTGAGAACAATGTATGTAAATTTATTATTTCAGGTTAACAATTAAGATTCATAATTATTTTCTACTATAGAAAATCAGACTTTCTTTTCTTATCTTCAGAGATTAAGTTAAAATTGCTTTAATAATGAAATCCACTTTTCATTTGTATTCTGTTTCTTCTGCACTCTCATTAGTGATTCATAATTTAAGATTCAGGAGAGATTAATAGCTGGCTACACCACATAATGCTGTTAAAAAACAATGGTGCAATTCAGAAGGTTTAGAGTTTCCCCTCATTCCATGTTGCACACGTTAACCTGCACTCAAACTCATCCACTTCATCCAAATTCAGGAGGCAGCAGGATGTGGTCCAAAAACCCCACTGGAAGTTATGTCAACTTGCTAGAGGTAAGGCCCAGCAAATATGGTGGAACAAAAAAAAAAAAAAAAAAAAAAAGCAGACACAGTGTTAAGATGTAATGGCAAGCCCAAGAATCCAGCCAGGGCCCATAGCAAAGAGTAACATGCTGCGGCACTCCTGCCCGGGAAGGACTGGTGACTCAGCTGGAACGGTTTCTACCTGCCCCAGACGGAGCAGCAGCAATTGGTGCCTGCCAAACAGGGAGCTCCTGCCGTGGGGTTTAGCTCACCTGCATGGGCTGAGTGAGATGGAATGAGTTCAAATGGTTGTCTCCTGCTTGCCTTCTCCTCCAGGGCACTTTGCTGTCCACTGCTCCAACAAGAAGGTAGTGGACTTGGGGGCTAATTTTCTGTCTTCCCCTCTCACCCTTGTGATAAGGCCACTCCGTGTGGATGAGTGTCCTAGGGAAGCAAAGGAACGTCTTATTTTCCTGTCTTGTCTGACTCAGCTGAATGGACGACCTGTGTTTTTGCCTTCAGTTGTGCATCCTTGATGAATAAAGAAATTTGATGAAAAGCTGAGTTTTCAGCTTTTCAACCTGTATTTTCTTGAAAGGTTAAATTAAAGGGTTCTAACACTGTGCTATCCACTTTGCAAATAGGCTGTCATTGCAAAACGCTAATCTGGTGTTCGCTCTCGATATACTGCATCCGGCACTGTGCATGGAAGCTCAGCTGCTGATCTTCCCCTCTCCCCAGCCCTCACTTCCTAGTGAAGGAATGGGGTGACAGAGGTGCTTTGTGAATGCCATACAGAGCAAAGACAGGGCAGCTGCCATATCTGACAGACAGCATCTAAAGCTTTTGTCTCAAGGTTGCCAGCTCTAGTTGAGCTTATGTCTCGTTGCATGGGGTCTACCACAGAAATAAATGGGAAGAGAGCAAGGAGTGCTGGAAAATACGAAGTACACAGCTGGAGAGCTCCTCATCTCTTAGACAAAGCAGCACCCCATACTCAGCACGGCATCCTAGAGCATATGGGAAGAAGCCTCTCCCAGCAGAATCCAAGATGTACAGAAGTAGCCACAATGACCCTTCCTGGGTCTTCAATGTTATTTTGATGATGCCTTATAATTTGACCTTAGGATCAAATTATAACAACTTATAATTCAATTTACAGCTGCAGGAGCTAAAATGGAGCATCAGCAAATTCAAGCCTGTGCTGCTGAGGGGCTCCAACACTGCAAAAGGTCACACATATGCTCAGCTTTTCCTAGGGGACTTGCCCTACTGCTGCAAAACTGGCCTTAAGCCCAAGCTCACTGAATTTGCAGAAGTGGGGCCTGCAGCTCTGAGGGGTGAATCTGATGATCAGGTCTGACAAATCTATATGACAGACACTGACCACTGAATCCACCGGGAAGGGCGTAGGGTAGGGTGGGGTGGGGCTGGCCAGGTCAGGGTCAGATTTGCCACAGTACGTTGATTAAAGCTTGGTAACAAGGAAGGGCAGGCTAAGGTATTATGTTCATATTTATTGTGCAACCAAACACCCTGCAGGTGTTGCTAGCTACACTGCACACAGCTGTGTATAAGCAGTTTGAGATTCCACAGTACTTGTTTTGCTTACCATATTCTTTATTTCTAGTGGCAGTTTTCCTAAGAAAACTACAGATGGTTTCTTATCTCCTTACTTTCCAAAACCAGCAGAAGCGCCCTTCTCTCTCCCTAGTACCCAGGCGATGTATAAACTTTCCATGAGCAAACACCAAGCTCAAGAATTTTCCAGACACCGTTCCTGTTAATGGCTTGTCCACATGGAGGGTGGAAGAAGCCAGACCAGTACTGAATCCAGTGTTGCACTGAAATAACGCACTGAAGAAGCTAACCTTGATTTGCAAAATAGCGGTGGTAAAAAGCTGGTAAAAACTGAGCTAGATACTTACCTTGTTAAGGATTTACAGAGACAAGAAACACAAGGAGATTGGCAACATCTGGGAATATTGATCACAGGGGGAGTATGGCCTCATTATTTTGGCTCTCTAGACAATAAGCAATCATTAAGTCCTTTGCTCAGGAGACATTTCATTCAGTTTTTGTTAATTTAATTTTCTGGGAATTAAAAAAAGGATGAATTTCTTATTTAGTTTTCAGTTAGCTTCCACAGGAATTGGCATTCTACTACGACTTTTACTGGAATAGAGAAGACAACTGTTTTCAAGATCTACTGCTGTGTATTAACTGGTGTCTTAAAGTGTCCCCCATCACCTCCCTGAAAAATGAAGAGCAATTATGTGTTGAAGTATTGCCTTAGTGCCTCCTTAAAAGTGCTGCTAGCTAGGAGATGAAAAGACAACTTGATTAGTATCCCCTGAGATTCTGCAAATAGGCACACAGTACATCAGACACACTGATGAGGATGAGCCAAGTTTGAGTGTCATCACAGTGAGAAGCATCCTATCCTCATAGTTCAAGTGGGTAAAGGGGATTCATTCAGATGATCAGCTCATTTACTACGGCATCTGCCTGGCTTCACACTACCCTTCACATAACTGATTGTACAGCCCAGAAGGACTGCTGCAATCACCGAGATGTTGTCCTGCATGACACAGGCCTTAGTGTTTGCTCAGTTCTCGTCTGAAACAGTTCATATCTTGGATTACAATAGTCAGCTTTAGTCTTCAAATTTCCGTCAGTGAAGACTCCAACTACACAACCCAGAAAGATTTTTCTGGGTATTAATTATTCCTACTGCTAAATATTTGTCAACAATTTTCAACTTCAACATTTTAACATGTCCAGCTACATCCACTAAATCTGAGGGCTTGTCACACATTGACTGGTTGAAATGAAGTCTGTTATCGAGACTGGATCCTTACACAGCCACTCACAAAGGGACATCAGCATCCTTTTCCTCATTTCACTCAAAAGCTCCAGTTTCCAGAGTCACAATACAATAGCACGATTTCCAGTCCTTTCAGTGACGTTTCAGCGCTGCCTCTCCCATCCTACGTTCTGTCAGAACAATGCTCTGGAGGCCGCAGAGGAGTGACCCCTGCTCACTACAGCTGGCCCTGTGGAAAAGTGGCTGCAAACACCATGAGGCTGAGCAGGAGGTGACACTGGCCTGAGAGGTGTCCAAAGAGAAGTGAGGCATCCAACACACCCAAAAGTATCGCTATGACTCTGACCCACATGACACAGAGCTCACATCTGGTGGTCCTCTCCCAGAGCTACATCAGCGCAAAAATCTGGATTTACCCCCAGCTCAGACCCTTCCTGATGCTAGTCCCGCCTGCACAGGCCCTCAGTCTAGCAGAGGGCTGGCTCTGGAGGCTGTGCCCGCAGGCTCCAGCCAGCCAAGGAAGCTCCTGGGACTTCACAGGGAACAGAATTTTTTCCTAGGAGTGGGATTCACAGATATTAAGCAATTATGTTTAAATTTGGGGGAGAGGGGGAACAAATAAAAAGCCTCTGTCCACATTCAAATTGGTACGCTGCCTTCTCTGTTTCTAAGCAGAGGAATTTACATTTTACCATGTTACAATATGTCTCTATCCCTTACACTTGCAACAGTGATCTGATCTTTTAATAATTTATAACTCTAGAGCTGCCATGACATCCACAAGCTTTGCTCAGTAACTTCACGTTGTCTCTCAGGTCACTGAAAAAATATTGCAGGGTCTCCCTACAAGCACACCAGCATAGTAATGACTTAGCTGCAGAGTTCAACACCTATCAGCCAGAAATAAGACTTAATAGGAATGAAGGTCATCTTGTACTGTTTCTCAGTCAAAATATTCCACAGTACCAAGCAAAAGTACATTATACAAACACTATTAGTTTAATCAAATAAGTTTATAACACTATCAAAAATCTAGTCTATCAGGATCCATTTTTCCACAAGCCAATACCAAGCAATATTAAGTAAAGGACTTACATATTTTAACTGTTTATTACAAGATTCATGTATTTGTCCTCCTTTTGTTTTGTCTGAGTCCGATATCAAGCTGATTTACATTAACCTGAATTTTATTTACACGGATCAATCCATTTCTGCTTTTCAAATTCTGAAACATGAATTTCCCTTTAGTGCCTTGAAACTCTCCCAGGATTCTAGGAGTTTTGAAAAACTACAACAACAACCAAAAAACCCATAAGTTCAGTCTTTGGCCATCTCTTTACAACTACAGGATACAAGTTAATCCACATTTGCCAAACTCAAGAAGTGTAACTTCTGTATCTGAGGTTTAACACACTCTTCATTGTGAGAGATGAAAACGTCTCAATCTCATCTGAAAAGGATACATCATCTTTCCTTTTCAACTAGAAGATAGAACTATCTACTGAAGATTGCCTCTTTTATGCTTTCACTGGCAGCGTTACCATTTCCTAGGAATGGACTGTTGCAACTGCTACATATTTCTTGTGTTTTAATATACCTCCAGCACCCCTTTGCCAGGTCTTCCCATTGTCTTGCTGATGACTTAGATTTCAGCTTTTGATACTCTTCCTCTCCCTGAATTTCCAGTTACTGCGTTATGACCCACCATCTTCCCCTTTCCCCCATTTTTTATGTGTCAGACGCTTTAAAACTTTTTTTCCTTTCTAGTTGCCTTACATTCCCCCTAAATCAGTCTCGTGGCTTCTCAGTAACAATGGCCCTCTTTCTGATTGTGACATTTTGAAGAGCACGAAAGAGGAGCTAAAACAGCTTCAATCCCCTCACATGCTCTGCAATTTTACTTCCAGCTTCTTACCACTACGCCTCAAAATTACCTGCAATGCCATGGAACAGGCAATGTTAAACCATCCAGAGAACCTCCTCTGGTTTCTGACTCGCAGATAAGCAGTGTAATCCAATCACAGCTACTCACACTGAAAAGATCTGTTTTTACAATCCCCTCACTTTTACAAGTTTTTCCCCACTGGATGCCAGACTTTCTGATTATTATTCTGTCAGTGAGAATAGTCAGAAGTGGCAAAAGTGTCCTAGCACCAGCAGCATGAGCACCACTCAGACTGAACTCTGCTAGGAGTACACAGTCTTTTTCACCACCGAAATGACAGATGGCTGCTTGAGAAGCCAGCCAACCTGTTTCCTAACGCCAGTGGGTGGGCTGTAGCAGCCATTAACTAGTGCTCCATCTTCTGCTCCCTCTGTTAAGACATTGATTTACCAGTATTCACGATAAGTTCTTCTGAGGTCTTGATAACTCACTAACAGGGAGAGCAATTTCCATATTGAGCACTGCTCCTCCTTTCCTTTTGCCCATTAAGTCCTTCTAAACAGAAAAAGGATGGGAGCCTCAGCAGCCAAAGTCACTGGTGTGATGTGCCTCATGTACTGCATTGCTGCCTGCATGCCACTCTACAGCCACGAATTCAAATATGTATCAGCTAAGCAATTGTATTAAACGATGACTAGAGCAACAGGGAATGTTGAAGAAGCCCAAAGGAACCCAACTCAATTACATGGGGTAAGTCACTCAGGCTCTCTTGAAATTCTCCAGCTTATTGCACAGTGAAGGAGCACAGTATCCGCCCCCAGAGGGGTATGTGCAACAGAGAAGGAAAACCCCACTCCAACCGCAGAGTGGGCAGAAAGCCTGCACAGGTACACTTGCTTCCCTCTCAGTGCCAGTGTCCTGTAAGCCCCTGGTCCATGAGAGGATCTCCTCCTGGTCCCCCTGCACTGACCACGTTCTTCAGGGTACAGATCAACTCTCTCCTCTGTGAACGTCCTTAATTTTGCAGTCTGGTTGAAGGCGGAAGACCTCCATTCTGGAGGTGATGTTTCCATGCCACAAGTGGGCTGGGCAGATTTACAGAGGGACAGGGAGCATATTGTAGCCGGTGTTCCCATACTGAGCCCATGCTTCCTCTGCACGTTACAGCAGGGTTTGCTCAGCATGCACACAGAAACAGGAAGATCTGCTCAGCTCTCGTGCAAAGAGAAGGCTGACAGACAAGGGATGGGTTCCTTGTGCTGTTCACATAGTTCCCAGGAGGGAAGCGCCACATCCAATATCCTTCCAAGGAGATTCCCCATCCTATGTTACCTTGCACTTCTTTTGCTGGTTACCTTTGGTACTGTACAGTCAAATCTTTACAGCTGTGACCAGAATAACCATGTAGTTCCTTAGTGCAACAGAAACCTCCAGCCCAACCCCTCCTCAGAGTCCCTGCACCTCTGAGGCAGGGAAGGCTTTAGAGACACACAGTCATCCACGCTGGAAGAACCTTCTGCTTCAAAGCAGGGTCCACAGCTGAGATCAGATGAGGTTGCTCAGTGCTTTACCCGAACTGGTCTTGAGAACCTCCAAAAATGGAGATGGTACATCCTCCTAGATAACAGATCCCAGTGCCTGACTATCCTCGTGGGGGAAAGGTTTCTCCTTATATCCAGTTAGACCCTCTCTTGTCTCAGTTGATGTCTGTTGTCTCTTGCCTGCCATGTGCAACTGTGAAGTGATTTGTGTGTGTGTGTGTGGCTGTAAGATTCAAAATGAGATCGGGAATGAAGGAGGGGTGGCAGGAACAGGACAGAAGACCCATGGGATTGTGCAAAGTCTCCATACCAGCAAACCCTCCCCGCAGTTAGTCCCTTTCAGCACCCTGTGCTCGCACTCAAAGTCTGTAGGGGTGCTGGTATCACTGCACCACTCTTATGGCAGTGAAAAAAAAGGCACACACAGAGGCACAGCCTTGATAAAGCCTGTCTCAGAGGGGAATCATATTCTCATTCTACAAGCATCCTATTAAACAGATCTGCTTCTTCATTTACTTCATGCATATTGACAAACACATTTTCACAATTCTCTTTGAAGAGACATGAATCTTCTTCTCCACACAAACACTAAGCTCCATTTCAGAGCCTCTCCCACTGAGCATCATTTTCCTATAAACACATTAGCAGCTACAGATTGCAATGAAGCAGCAGAAGCTGACCATACGATGGAGCAGCAGTGAAAGGATCCAAAGGGGGTCACTACCTCTTCAGAGGTGCCCTAGCATTAGATTTTTTCACTTTGACATTGCACTTTATAATCTTTTTCAAAGATTACTATACACATGTACACACTTATTTATAACTGCCTCCATTAATCACTGCTAACCACGGCATGCAGCTCACATCCCCAGCACACACAGCTCTGTCTGTGCCTCCCCAACAGCTATGAAGCAGCAGGAAGCAGCCTTTCAGTTAAGCGAGCGATGGCTGTAATAGGTACCATGATGAAGTGGTGGCAGACAGGCCATTTAAAGTCACATTTAACATTTTAGTTAGCCTTACCCCAGGTGGCAAATGCTCATTTACATTATTCATAGTAATGGGCAAATTTAAAGAGGAATGACAAAACTGCGAAGAAAAATAGGCTTTATTCTGTAAAACACAACGACAGCTAGAAGTATTTTTTTTGGGGGGGTGTGCATGTTTCTGCCCTTTTACCTAACTGACAGCTTAGGGGTACAGCTCCATTGGGGGATAACACCCAGGGCCTGAGCTAATGGCAGGGAGCAGTCAGAGCCAGGCCTTCCTGGACTTCTGAATTTCTCACTGATCCACCTGAATAACTTCATGAGGATGTAAGGGCTCTGGTATGCAACAGAGGCAATCAGAAATGGTGGCTGCTGGTTCTAGAGGAAGCTCAGTCCATTTCAGTGACCTCTGCCTCCTGGCCAACCCAGTCTTCATGAGTGTGCTGTGGTCACCACTCCCATCATGTCTGTGGCTAGCACATAGCCTAGTACTTCTGTTGCTGCCACCACAACCTGTAATCTCCTGTCAGCAGAAAGAGGATTTAAAACATCATGTCCAGCCTGCTCTTACAAATCTCTGTTGAATGAAGAGTCCATTGTTTTCCTATGCAATCTATTTCAGCACACTCCTCCTGCTCAAGGCTTTGTCCTAGCTCTGCCCTGCTCTAAGCCTAGGACATTTTACTCCTAGCACAGTAAGTATGCAGGGCAGTATAATTTATCTTTTGTATTTAGAATCTTTACATATGTGAAGATTAGTGGCTTTCTTCAGTTTTACCTTTCCTGGATTTTCCAATCCTAGATCTACCCTCATCAGCTTACAGCATCTTCAGATAGCTGGCTTTATCCAAAATAATTTTCATGGTCACAGCCTGATCTGCAATGGAGAGCAATGTCCACTCACTCCCCAACCATCATATCATCAAGTTCAGCAGAGGCAAACGGCATTTTGCCACTTCCTCCTGCTGAGCTGCAGAATTTTCAGAGTACTGAAAGAGGCTGACACATGTAGGTAACGGGAAATTACCCAAAAATTCAATTACTGCTGGGTACCACAGCACTTTTTAGACCTGCTGGCTAAGCACTTTACCAGCAATGAGGATGAAATAGGTCTGATGACATGATTCATTGATATTACACTGGGTTTTGGATCCAGAAATATATTCATCAAATGTCAGTTTTTAAGAGTAATATTCATAAGCACAGACCATCTTCATGACGACTTCCCCTCTCTTAATAAGGTTCTTCTGTTTTGTCCCAGAAGCACTCAGTTGAGACTTCTGCAATTAGTAAGCAGCACAGTACATGTATGAGGTTTACTCTCCTAAACATTACCTAAGCTACACCATACGTTTTATTACAACATGAGCAAACATCAGACACTGCAATATTTGAAAAAAAAAAAAAAAAAGAAAAAGGCAATTTTGGAAAAGAAGAACTAACAAGATCTAAGAGAACAATATTCTGTAGATTATGACAATGTGTTTGACTGTACAAACCCAGCTGAAAGCTATCAAGCATTGCCAACATACCCAAAACAATTACTGATAAAGCTACTATGAAGTATGGATTAGTAAGAACTTGGAGAAACCATCTTGGCATGAAAGCCTTTTTTTTTCAAAGCTTGCCAAGGAAATGAACCCATGGAGATGCAATTAAAGGCAATAGAAAAAAAATCTTCTAGGAAAAAAAACAACCATCCAACCAAACAAGAAGCCATATTTAAATCTGTTTTTTCAAACCTTTACAAAGTCATTCTTCCCTCCTCTCTCCTCCAGGCTGGTCTCACAGATAAACAATTGAAATTAACGGAGCAATATCAACAGTTTTTCAGACTTATTTAATTTCAGGTCCAAAAGACAAAAGGGTTCACAAGAATTTCTTCTGACCAAAAAAATACTCATTTGCCATCTGCATCCTTGATAAAGAGCATCTCTCTAACAATTTAAATGCATTTAAAAGCACAGAAAATATAATTCTGCATTGGCAGGTGACAACAGAGAAGACCTTAAAACCTCTGGATATTAGAAATCCAGATGTTCCTCTGGACAGATAGAAGTGTAGTGGTTGTTCTAGTAATACCTGCTCAGGATAAACACCAGTATTTTAGAACATCTGAAACATTAAGACCCTGGACTAACGTAACGGCCTTTCAACCTAGCAATATATGATTTACTAGCTGATAAATTTTTATGTGAGTCGCAGCAGAGCAAAAGGAGGAGAATAATCACAATGTTCTGGTGATCAGATGTGCTCTCTTTTTTACCCACAAATACAGACAGTTGTAGAAATATCTACAGATTTTGTACAAAAATTTCAAGACCATTGCACTGTATAAGCTGCTGATCCTGAAAGATTTCCCCTCTCAGAGAACTACAGTTGGACAGTCAAAATGGATTAATAATTCTTTAATCTTGATTTTCTACAAGAGGGGGTGAGCAGAAGTTGTTGAGAAACAATTACAGCTCCTCCTGCCTTCTATGAAAACATGCATATTACTTATGTTACGCGTCAAAGGTGATACCCCACTGAAATTGCATGGCTGAAGCTTTCCATGCAGTACCGGACAAGCCCTTTTTTGGTATGTATCAGTACATCAGGGACTCATTCTGTGCAACCCAGTATCTTGACTAGTGGGACCATGTTATGTCCATTTCAAATGGTCCAAAACTGACTTTGCCCATTTACTGAGATGGAGAAACTCAATTTATATTGTCATAGTGCATTGAATTTGCCTTGAAATGAGGGGAACAAATTTTCTCTTTCAGAAGACACAGGAAAAAAAGGGTTTCTGGGTGCCTGGGGTTGCAACAAGTCATTCTGTCTGCCATACTTGCTTGGAACATTAGACTAAACAGCTAAGAGATGATTAATAAGGGCAGGAGGTAAGAGAGAGGCAGGCAACAAAAGTAAGAATGTGGTTTCCATGCCAATAGGACAAGTTGAGAGTGAAAAAGGAGAAGGTCAAGCCAGAGGAAGAACAAAGTTGTTACCTGTGATTTTTTTTAACTGCTTCTGTTAGAGTATAAAGGCCTGATTGCCTAACCTCTCACATCCCTGACTAGCACAATATTATTAAAAGACACGCTGCAAAATACAACAAATTACTTAAAATGCCGCCAGCAATCAGATCAATACGCCCTTCATGTCACTTGGTCCTAGCTTCACAGCAATCTCCAACAATAGAAAACCTACGGACCCAGCACCCTGACTCAGGGCCAGGAGTGTTCCCCTCCAGAAGGATGAGCACATCGCTGTGTTCAATGCCCTCAGGGACTCCCAGCATCCATGCTTAGGAGCAGCTTCCCATGCAAACTCACTCAGGTGCAAATTCCTTAACAGGCTTTGCACCCACTGATATCAGCAACGAGAAGAGAGGCTGGGCCACAGGGACCAGGGAGCGGACAGCTCAGAGCCAGGCAGAGGCTGGGACACAGCCTCCCAGGGGACTGCTGGCAGTAATACTGGCTGTAGGATTGCTGTCCTGTTTTACCTGATAACAGACTGTGTAAGTTTCCTCAGCAGGGGCCATTAGAGCAAGCTTAGTGGGCTATTGAACATCAGTGTTAGATACCTCGCCTGCTGTGTGCCTAACGGATAGCAGTCAAAATCTGCTAATTATTACAAACATCTGTCTGTTGAATACTTTATACACAGCATGGTGCCTCTGGAACAGATGCAAATTCTGTCTGGAGCAGGCAAATGCAAATAAAGTGCTGGAGAGGATACCTACGGTGAAAAATTGTACTGCTGCTTGCTGCTGCCTTCTCCAGCAAAACAGCACACACGCCTTGCTTTCACTCATGGGAGTTAGATCTTTGTTGTAGGACAGTGGGGAGGAACACACAGAGGCAGCATGCATGGATATAACTGCAGGCGTTACAAAGAGGTGGAAGAATTAGAAAGCAAGTGACTTTTTCTCTTTTAAAATGTCCATGTCTGCCTACAGGTTTTTCTCCTGTTTGTTCTCTAAGAAAACACAAAGGTGAAACTATACTGCTCCACATCAACCTGCAGATTGGTGTCTGAGCCCATCTCAAATATTATTGGCAAAAGTGCTACACACTAGAACATAAATTATGGGTTGGGAGATCAGATGTATTCTGGATCAGGCTAGAGATGCTCACTACAGGCAGCTTAGTTCAAATTGTGCCACCGTGATCTGGGAGGTCTCTTCAGGCATAAATTGTCATATTTTTCTGCATTTACAGTCACAGAATCATTTCCAGAATTCTAAATTAATACTGATCGTTTAAAAAGGCCAAGGGAAAAAATACTTAATTATATTTGCCTTCTTACTGTAAATATTTCTTAACTAGAAATGTTTAAAGCTCTACAAAGTGAATGCCCAAATGTGACAAGCAAAACTAAATGCAATTGCTTTGTTCTGGTTTTAATACAGTGAATCAGAATAACATTGTCTGCTCTCATTTCAAAAGAGTTTTGCGATACATCAGCATTAGAGTCATGTAGGTATTTCCTAGTAAAGCATTTCTCCAGCTGAAAAATGTTTCAATGAGTATAAATTTTCCAATGAAATAAATGTATTGTGATTTTGTGTCATGTTTGGATTTGCTTTTTAATAAAATTTAGAGTTCTGATAAAATTAACCTTTTAAAGTCAGTTTCAATATTTTGACTCAAGCTTACTTTTAATTTTTTAATTTTTTTGTTATAAGCAAAAAATTGTTAGAAATCAAATTCAAAATGAATAGCTTTGATTAAAATTAACCATTGTGACCCCCTGCTCTTTTAAATTGTCACTGCATTAGAAGCCCTGTGAAGACATTTTGCACAAAACAGATTCACATGTGGATGCAATTGAGAAGATGGCATTAGGTAGATAGCATTAGCTAAAAGTGGCAGTGCTTTGGTCTTTCTTCAGTGAGTACTTCAGACAGCTAATCAAATACTCAAAATTTAAGCAAGTGCTTACGTGCTTTGTTGAGGAGTGATCTGAACACATGCTGAAGGTTAATCATGTACTTCACATGCTTTCCTGAATTTATTCGTGTGGGTCTGATCCAAAGCCCTTGAAGTCAATAGGATTTTTTTCTCATTGAATTTGTGTATCAGACTTCAGAAGCAGCAGCTAATTTTTCTCTCTTCAAAAATCTTTCCCTTTGTAAAGAATATTTTAGAACAGTCTAATATGAACTATTAGTATAATACAAAATATTAGCATAGCAATTATTATGTTTAAAAATTAATACAATATCTTTCCTCCATATTTTTCATGTTAGGCATCTGTTGGCTTTTTTTAATTAAAATTATCTGCACTCAGAATGTCCATAGAGGATAAGGAGCAATAGAGTCAAAATGATAAGTTATAGAATATAAATTTTAATTAAAAAAATCACTTTGTTCACAAAAACAGCAAAGTAATTATTTAACAAAATCTATCTGCTATTTAACCATCCTGTTATGTGTTGGTTCCCTATAGGCCTCCCAAGCTACACAGAAATCATCACATGGCCCTTCCTCAAAGTACTGAATGGCTACTTTAGCAGGACATGCAGGTGCTCAAAGCAGAGAGAGATGAAGAGTGGCTGCTGCTTGATGCTAATGGTGCTGATGTTAACGACAACGCACTATGCCTAAGAAATATGGAGGAGTCAGGTTTCAGTTTATGAGACCAGAGAGGTTAGTGTGCCCCATTAATCTGTGACGGGGGGCCGGTGACACTAACAGTAGAGACACCATCTGGAGAAGAGTTATGGATGTGTTATGGAAGCGTGAAAGTCATCCTCAGCCCCAAAAGGATTCTGACAGCAACATTTTGTGATCCATGTTCTTGATACCACATCACTACATCTGACAGAAGTAATAAATCCTCTCAGTTATTAAGTGAGTACAGGCAGTCACCCATAAGTAGCTGTCGTTTACACAGGAAACATACCTGGTCAACAGGTATCGCTGTGATATACCAATAGCCATGAGTGCTCCTCAAGCTACCACACCTGGTAAATTCTAATGTAGAGAGAACACAGGAACCTTACCAGTACTGAGTGTTTTACACACTTCAAAATGCTACAGGAAAAGCCATTTTAATAGATTTCTACAGCGTGGAAACCGTATACCACATACTCTTAGTCCACTAGTGATGATTGACTGGTATCTTTAATATTTTAGAAACTTCACAAATACATATGAGCAAGTGTGAAGAATGCTTCCAAGACTATATGATCAATGCACGGATGTATGAACGAGCTGCTACAAGAACAGTTTCTGTGCAGAACTTTTCACCCTGCAGGTGATGTAGTTTTCTCAGGTAGGAAATTTAAAACACCCAATTGCTTCCAGAACACGTTCGAGCAGGCACCTCAGCGTGCTCAGCATTTGTTTGACTCTGTGCTCCTATTTAAGTCCACATGGAGAACTTGGAAAATATCAGATGCAGGGAAGAAACCTCCTGGAAGCCTAGTTCAGGTAAGAAATCGATCTAAAATGCAGAGTAAAATACCTACAAGTGCAATAGTTAGAGTGATAGTGTAACACAAATCGCCAGGCTTATCCTCTGCAGTTGCACCGGGGATGGCAAAACTAAGAGAATTCCCTGCTGCAAAAACCAGAACTGAATACAGATACAGAGAACAAGGCAAAATTTTGTAGCTCAGGAATCCCAGAAGTCCTAGGTAATACCATAAGGATAATAAATTGAATAGATTTGAAATCCAAAAAAGGACCTATGTGATATCTAACCTGTGCTTCAACAGCACAAGTCATAAACATTTATCTAGTGAGATTTTAACTGTAACAAATGAAATATTCCCACATTTACACTTTGTACTGGTGACCACTCAGAAACTTTTGACATGATATCCAAAGTGTCAAATGGCTTTTAGAGCAAGTGATCCCTGGTCCCTGGAAGGATACAACCAGGTACAGAAGAGAGCCAAGGCACTGTAGCTGTAACCCTGATTGCTTCCTCAGGGGACACAAGTAGAAAGGTATTGGTGTCAAATGGTACATTAAAAAAAACCAAAAAAACCCCTTCCCCCCAACCCACTGTCACAGAATCACAGAATCACAGAATGGTTTGGGTTGGCAGGGACCTTGGAGATCATCCAGTTCCAACCCCCCTGCCATGGGCAGGGACACTTTCCACTAGCCCAGGTTGCTCAAAGCCTCATCCAGCCTGGCCTTGAACCCCTCCAGGGATGTGACATCCACAGCTTCTCTAGAAAACCCATGACAGTGCGTGACCACCCTCATAAGAAAATATTTACTGTCAATCACTCTTCACTAACCATGAGAACAGGACAAATGCAGAACCTTACAGTACCAGGCTTCTTTGAAATGCTTTTGACAGTGTCCTGTTTCCTGTAGGAAAGATCAGAATCTTTTTTACCTGTGCTTTTTTCAGACTACATGCAACATACACCTGGTGACTTTTGCCAAAGCAGTATAAAATCTCCTCTACAATGGGCACAGTGGACAGATATAAAAGATGGCATTTGCAACACCTGTAATTTGCCTTTTACTGTGGCATTCCGAGTTGCATTTAATTTAGAGCTGAAATACTGCCACACAGAAATTAGAGCAGCAAATACCGCATACTTACTATGACTTGTATATTATTGTTATATGCTAGAAAATGAAAGTTGTTCTTCATTAACTGCTTCCTTCCCCCCCTTTAAAACAATGGTTTTATTTTGTTCAGACACAGATATCATCATTTAATGAAATAAGGGCCACTCAGGTGAAAGGCAAAAAGGAAAGAGCAAGAAATAAAAAATACCATTCTTTAATACTTCATAACTTAGGTACATCTAAAAGCCCTAATGCACAACTCTGATCTCTCGATGCTCTGTCTAGCCCACTCCCTTGCAGCTGAGGGACACGAGGACACGCTCTCACCTGCCTCTGACATATCCACCACAGACCAGTTTAAGACACTAAGAGAAATGACAAGCAGACCACGGTTTTTATTATATGTTCCTATCCGATTCTGCCTCGAAGGCAGATAAACTGCAATCATAGCTACATTTCAGTGAACTTTTTGTGGTAGGAAGAATTATTTCAGCACAAGAAAATCCAGAACTGCTTCACAGACACTAATTCAAAACTGTCGCCTGCCCAGATGAATGCTTAGGAGAAATAAAATTAAGCTCTGAGCTTGCAGGTAATGACATTACACATTACCAGAAAGCTGTTGCTTGCTTGGATTTCATTCAAACACACCAGCTTTGCTCTCACGATTTATGGAACTGCAGAAATCTTCACAGATTTGTTTTCCCCTCTTAGCCCTTTGGTTTAAATATAACACAGTAAGTTAAGCTGAGAAACTGGGAAGGCAATTTACTTTGCTAACATTAAACCAAATTTAAAAAAAAACAATTTTTTTGTACCTTAGAAGAAAAAAAAGAAAATCAAACTGTTCTTCTCTCTTAAATGCTAACTAAAACCATCCCTTCCAGGTAGAAGCTATCAGTAACACGAGCCAAGTTTCTCATCTGGCTTTGGCAAAGCAGAATCACTGATTCAGAGGAGAAATGGCAGAAATCACAAAATACAGAAGCACAAAGCTATTATAGGAAAAGTCCAACATGTCAGACTGTTTTATTGAATAAAAAAAACCCACAGAAATACATCTCTGCAAAGCCAAAGCAGCCAGTTATGGGGAAGTAAACCTAATTAACTTCTCAGGGAAGTTCCTCCTGCCTCACCCTACCACCATAAGAGTGGAGCAGAGGGTCACCAGAACAAATGCAAGTATTTCATCAGCACTTACTGTGAACTTCAAAGGAGCACAAGATATCCCAGCATCAAGCTGCTTACTGAGTCACTACACAGCCACAACTTGGAAAGGTCGTTCATTTATCAAAGAATCAAAAACTGGGACCATAAATTACCTCTTGCTTTTTATCTGCTAAGTGAAATTTAGTTGTGACTAGACACATTACATAACCATCAGATATGCCAAAGTGCCCTAAGGCCTTGGGTACATTACAGACTTGCCGTTGCCATGGAAATAATGATTCCGATTTAAAAAGTGATAGGCAGCAACCTGTCACGGTGTCATTCTTGAACATCCCAAGGGAACCTTGGCAATGACTGCTAGGCTGAAATGCCTCATTGCAATTCCTGTGAAATCACTACCTCCAGGAAAACTTTGCTGGTATTTTAAGGCCCCGTCACAGAATTCTGATGCAATCGTGACTCCACTGGTATGTTTTCTGGTGCTTTCTGTACTATCATTCTGTGCAGTTTACTGTGGGATTTGTTACCACTGCTGACTGGAAAACAAAACTTGCATTATACAGTTGCTAAAACCTGTGGCCCTTGCCTGGAAGGTGCAGACACAGAACAGACCTAACATAGGACAGAGATGGTTGATCTCTGCTTTGAAGTTCAACGAAATTGGATACAGAGTGACTGTGGTGGGATTCTCCTGTTTGTCATGTTCTTAGATGCTCATTTTTCAGAGTTCAGACCCTTACCTTTCTGCATTCAAATGTGAAACTGTAAACAGATGGGCTTTGCCATAGTAAAAGAATGCAACTTCACCAACTCTCAAAGTTTTGTCCAATTGCATAAGAAGTTTTACTTAAAGACAGCGCAAGTGGCATGCAAACGCTAATTGTGAACACATTGTTGACACTTCTTGAAAAACCTTATTTATCATTTTCATATTGTTATCTCCTGGATCCTTGCCAGAACCACGAAGCGCTCCCCAGTTATTTCCATCATAGAACATTCCACCTCATGCAAGGCTCACTGCAGGAACTGCTGACCACACCATACAGAGAGTCAAAAAACTCCCATTCAGGAGCAAAATCATTCATTGACAGTCCAGAATCTGTGCTACAGAGACTATTCTTCCTTCCCAAGCATATGGCATGTTATATGTAAAAATTCTAGGCCTCATCAGCTGAAGATCTAAGCAAAACTTTTTCCTTTTATATCCCTAATAACAGCTTCATTTCTAACTCCTGGAAAAATCAGTAAAACACTACGAATGGTTATGCTTCTCAGCCCATTAGAATTCTCTTTCACTGGCCTCTATTCATCAGTTCTGCTGGTGCTATTGTAGCTGAAATCACATCAACAGTTTCCAGGAATTAATTAGAAAATGCCAGGCCAGATTCTCAGCTAATGAAAAATCTGCCTTCATATTTCTGTTTTACAAATGATACAGGAAAGGACCATTTTTCCAGGCTCAGAACACCAATATGAGTATTGTGCCACCTGACACCTGCAGCTTTCATTTACTTCTCTCGAGAGGCAAAAGTACCCAGCAATTCACAGGACAAGCATTTCGTCTTCAGCTAAGCAGTCTTCTTTGTACCAGCAACTCTGCTTGGCCTTCCTTGAGTCAGCACCTTGTCTGTGACGGGAGGCCACATTCCATCACATAAGCAACATTCTCTTTACAATCTCCAGGGTCTTTCAGAAAGAGATGTTAAAGTTCCCAACTCAGTGTTAAGCCAGTTGGCTAGCTCCTATATCTTTATTCACTGGATGTTTCTTGAAAGAAACCCTCAGCTGCTCTAACACCACAGAACACCCTGGTTTCAATGGAACTTTGCCATTTTGTATCCATTGAAGATTTGACCTGTCCAGAAAGGATAAATTTTTAATCAACTTAAAGGAAAAAAAGAAGAAATCACTGGTGAAGTATTTCTCCTTTTCTCCAACCTCATGCACTCTGGAGGAAAAACCTTTAAGTGCAGAATTATAGCATACTATTAAAATATCTTAGCTGTCCAGCAATTCAATAGCCTGTAAAATTACCAGGGCTTGTTCAGAAAGTAAACAGAAGAAAATACCAAAAGCACAATTCCAACCAGGTTTCCCACTACTCCAGTACTTTCCAATTAACATCCAATCTGTTGTTTACCTGCATGGAAGACAGAAATTCATTTCATGCGCTTGACTCAAATAAATAGCCTCAATGGCTGAGTACAATGGCATTCGATTCCACTTCTTACATCCACAGTGGTTCACTGGCCCCTCTGCTACAAACACAATGTGGCCCAACACACTTACTTGGGGAAAAAAGAAAAAAACACACCTCCTGGTGTGCTCTATAGCAAGCACTATTTTCTGTTGATATCAAGGATGTTTAAAGCCATGTTTACTTTTTTATTTTTAATCATAACAAAAAATCGCCTTCATTTTTCGTTTAACTTTTCTTTGGTGTATATACATGAAATTTTGATTCACTTTCTTTGCACTCTTCTGGCATATTTCCAAAACACACAGGGTGTAAGGGGCTTTGCACTCAGCTATTTATTTGCTGCAGAACCCCAGGGAAAGGACAATGCAATACTGTTCCAACCTGGGAGCAAACAGGGAACTAAACAGTGAAGCAAAACATCTCTATTTACCTTCTAATCCTGCCTTTCCCACCCCAAACAAGGGAAGCTGCTTGCCCCAGCTCCTTAAGGGCACAGCCTGCTTTCCCCAGGACACTGTTCCAGCTGCTCTGGCCTGTGTGTTAGAGGAGGAAGAACCATGGATGTCTCCAGGGGATGCAGAACAGAGATCATGCAGAGACAGAAAGGATGCAAGACTACCATTTTTTTCCTTCTACCACAAACAGGCTCACTAAAATCAATGAGGATAGCCACAAACTCTGAGCTACCAGTTGAGTAAGAGACAGAATCCAACTTTATTCATTTTATTTCATGCTTTCATTACTCAAAGTGTCATTTTGATGATTGCTACCATGCACTGCGAGCCACCTATTTCAGCAGAGCATATTCTCTTTGCAAATGGCATGCTGCTCCTTTTTGTGTGACTTGGCACTTTCCCTTTTCTATCCTGTGGCTTTTCTTGCATGGTGACAGGTAGTTCAGAGCAATGGGGCTGTGGGACTTCTGGCCGGACTGTGGTTTTACGCACCACCAGCAAGGAAGGGTGGTCTGCACTACTTGTCCCATCCCACCATTACATTCCTTCCTCACAGTGTCAGACACCCCTTCTCTGCTCCAAAGAGGACGTACCACGCTCTGGTCGGGACGATGAACCGTAACACTCATAAGGGCAGTAAGAGAGAAGAGAGAGTCAACCATGCATTAGAGATGCAGGGAGCTGATCGTGTAAACTCCCAGCAGGAGTGTGAGAATCTGTATTGCCAGATTCCAAGGGCAGCTTCCTCAGAAATGGTCATTCCTTTGTAAATAGAATAGGCACCTTTTTCTTATCACAGCAGCCTTTGAACTTAATGAAAACCCTCAATTATCAGCTCTTAAGAGAAAACTCCTAACACAAGCTTCTGAGCTGAATTTGATTCCTGAACTAGAACAAGCACACAAGACATGCAACTCTGAGGTAGTAAGTGCTCCAATCACTAAGTAATGTCCAAAACTAAAACAATCTTTCCACCAGACCATAGACTTTGAAGAAGGCTTTTAAAAATCTCTTAACTATACGTTCAAAAATACAACAGCACACTCCATTTTAACCCTTCAAAAAGTCAGTGCCGAAGCTGCTACACTCCCTAGCACAGCACATTATTAAGGTGAGACCCGGTCCTCTGCACAGACCTACTGGGCATTGCTTGCAGGAAGCTGTTCCTCTTAATGAGGTTAGCCAGAATTGGAAAGACCAACCCATAAAAGAAAAAATTCAGCATACCATCTGTACAGTATCACACAATCCCACATGAAGGCAAAAATTCACAAAGAGCCCCAGAAAGAAACAAAAAAAAGCACTACCTTGAAAAATTGGCAGCTCTACTGCAGGATCCTGGTCTTCTATGTCTTTTAACCCATATTGGACAACTATAAACTTGGTTTTTGCTGACTACATGAGATATGAATCTTAAAGTAAGACAGTTTAAAACAGTATTTCAGATGCATTAGGAAGGGAATAAAATGTACTGCCTAAAAGTATAAAAGAATGAAGTACTTCTTTCTTGGCTGATTAATTTATAATACTTAAGATGATTCTTATCCCTTCTTCAGGGTGAAAAATGTTACATGATTAAGAACATTTTGAAAAAGAAGAAAGTTTGTAAATTCTGACTATAAAATCCCTTCTGTGAGCCCTCTCATAAATAAATTTAAGTAAAAAATTTGATTTTATTTTTATTCATTTGTAGTTATTTAATAATAAAACATAACGTTGTGGTTTTTTTCTTAAATCATTGACCCAGACACTCCAGGTTAAAGGAGAAAGACCAGGTAAAAATCTCAGTAATAACAATATAGTCATTGGATTTTTTTCCTGAAAGAAAAACATTTGTAGAGTGTCTGTCTGAAGATTTCAATTTGTCATGGAAGTGCAAGGATTGTTATATATGATACACTGTATTTTTTAGTTTCTGGTGTGCATATGGATAAGATAGTTTGAGAGTTGATATAAAATGCATTTTAATTCTATGAACTCTGGCAGGCTACTGAATTATTTATATGATGTCATTTACTTAGTACATTTGAGTTTGACAACTCCAGATTTAGTATCACGCACAAGCCTCCCTTTCTGATACAATACTACCATGATAACTTTGTTCCACTTCTAACAACTCCACATGCAACAAATGTGCTTCAGCTTTGGATTGGCAAAGCAGGAGGAATTGCTGGAGCCCCATGGTATTCCACTTCTGGTTAGTTTACTGAAAAGCATGTACACATTAAAAAAAAAAAAAAACACCTCAGTTGATAAAAGCATGGGACAGATCACAGCTTGCACCATTTCCTGATCTTCAAGAAGACTTATTTGTTCTGGTTTTTCATGCACCTAATATTTCTGAGTGTCTGATGTGCGGTGGTCTGGGCTGCAGTTGTTCAGCCACTGCCTCCAGGAGGTTTGGACTAAACTCCAGTCCTCGCCTTTGTGGGGCCAAATTAGCAAAAAACCCACACAATGTTAATAATTTTAGTGAGGATAGTCTGATGACATGGAACTGGTGTTCCTCTGACACACAGCAGGTGAGAAAACAGCCAATGGAAGGAGTCTAGCCCTGACTTTAAATGCTGACTGCAGTCAAACATAGCATGCATCTGGGAAAAAAGAATACTCATAAACCATTCCATTTAATGCTCAGCCTACCATAGAACTGAAAATGTTTTAACACCACAATGTCAAGCTTGCTGCCTTGAAAAAAAAAAGAAAAAAGGTATCTGCTGCTCCAGTGCTAAAAACTGTTTCACTATTACGGACGAAGCAGCTCTGTATTTCCAGCATTGTTCCAGGTTTAAAAAAACCTCATTCATCATCTAGCAGGGCTTAATCAGTACCAGCAAACAGATACACAATTTGTAAATTTGGGCTCCAATTCAAAGAAAGCAAACACAGACATGCTAAATTTAAACATATTTTTAAGGGAAACTGTGAAGTGCCTTTACCCTGGTAAAACAGTAGGAACAAGAAAGGACATCCCACAAGCCTTGGCTCTGACTATTACATGCAAGGACATATCTATTACCAACATGTTGCTCAGACAGATTTTGTGAATTATCACAAAGGAGGAAAAGGAGGTCCATAAGGGCTCACAAAACACTGAAAATAATATGATTTAATCCCATGAGCAACACAGATGATTTCCCAAATGCAGCCCTAACCACAGAGCAGGTTTAAAATTAAAGTTAAACATTTCTAGCTCAACTTCCTGACATCACGGGCCTCCAATTTTATTTTTTTTAATACAGTTTCTCTTTTCTGGTGAGAGAGCATATATAACTAACCACAATTGAGACAATTTCATATGTCCTTTTCAGACCAACTTCATCATTCAGAGAACCTACAATCACTCACCAATGCAATCCAGAAATACTAAACAACTCTTACACAAGGCTATCACTCTCCATAATTCTGAAAAACCTGAATTTAAGCATTATGTAAATATTGTAAGATCCATTATCCATTTGGTTCATTTGTCCGTCTAATCTGTTTATTTTTAAGGTGTGTTTTCACTGTGGAGCTAATTACCACTGGGCTCTGAGAACTTGGATTAGTTTACCTGATGGATATACAGCACACAGATAAGCTAGATCTGTATCTGTGCTCAGATACCCTCGTCTAGCTTATCTGTGTTGGAACAAAGAGCCTATATCCTACCTGCAAAAAGCCATGAAAGGAGTAACCAAAGTCTAGCATACATCTGCAGCCTTATCAGTTGTCTTGGACTTAAAGAACAAAATCATTTAAGAAAGTGTTCCAGAATTTGAGTATACACAGGAACAACCGCTACAGAGCCTAAATTAATTTTGCAGAGAGAAACATGGTTCATAAATATCTCAGCTTAAAAGCAATATCACATGTAGTTGCATGTGTTGGGTAATAATTAGAACACAATTAAATAGGGCACCAAGGAATCTCTATAATTTTTATTTACGGTAGAAACTTGGAAGATTTTTTTTCCCCAGCTCTGTAAGAGACATTAAGGCTATTTATCATCCTGATAGCAATATGGTAGTGTTCTACAGGGAACTAAACTGAGTTTGTGTTTTCTAGCTATGACTTTTAAAAATTACTCTATTCAGATTTGTTTTCATTTCTATCAAACATTTTCAGACATCAAATCCATCACTGCTTTCCTGAATAAGCTAAAAGTCTAAACTCACTTGGGATGGGAAGTACTATTTAATCACAAGAAGCATCAGTACGTAGCAGTACTGAGATCAGAAAAGAGCGTAAGTACATGAACCTTTCTCTAAATGCAGTCACCTTTTTACAGCTTGAATTTCTGCTAGGTTTTCTTTTTTCTTCCATTTTATTTTTTGAAATCAGGCTCTGAATTAGCCCTTTCATTTATATTTTCTGTTCAAAACAAAGAGATCAAATTTATGTCATAGAGTTATTTTGAAAACAGTTCTCTGGTTTCAGGTTTAGAGCATATAGCTCAGTGTATTTACTGAAGTGATCCGAATAAGACTTAATATATGCACAGAGCTTATACTTTTAAACCCAAACATC
>NW_010140358.1:27560-62128 GCF_000699245.1 Pterocles gutturalis | reverse complement strand
AGGGAAATGCTACAAAAGTGTTCTAAATTAACATAAATATTTTCTCAGCAAGAGGGGTTTGGCCTTAAGAATAGAGAAATTAATCAAGTCCAACCCAGAAATGGTGACTAGATGATTATGTGCAGGAATTTTGGTGAATCAGAAACTGACCATATGTATTATCACTGCTCTTAATCTACCTTTCATTTTTCTCTTCTTTAGTTTCTCTGTTACTATTTCAGAATTAAGAATCCATTTTTTTTGGCATAACATATCTTAAAAATCTTAGAATTCAATTAAAACTCTTAGAACTCAAATCAATTCAGATCTGCACGTAATAGCAAAAGGCTGATGCAGTGATATCCACATCAGCACTAGCTCTGCTGCTCAGCTGCTGTGAAGAAAAGCTTTGCCCCATTTTCTAACGCTTCAGGGGTTGAAAGAACAGCATTCTTTCACATTAAGTACGTACAACATGACAACCAGTCCAAAGTAGTTAAGTTCACACTCCAAAAATTCTCTCACAGAGCTCTCACTACATTTCTTCAGTTATCCCTTCTGGTTCTCCCAGTAGTACCCACCTTAAAGAAAAAAATGTTTCAAGTCTGAAAGGCAGTAGGCTTGATGATTGCTTCCTCAAGCAGATGCATCAAGATCTTACCTTCCATGTTCATGCAGAAGATTCTACAAGATTTAAATGCACAGTTTTGTCAAAATACATATCATTAACATGACACTGAACAAAATAATATGCCATTATGGTACATTTTTTCCTACAATGATTCAATCTTTGATAGCCATCAATTTAAAATCTGCCAGTGGTTACACTGTGAACAAGTAGAATGAAGCTGAGAGATGTCAAAAGAAAGGGATCCTTATTAAAAAAGAACAAATGTGGATGTGCCTTTGGGGACAGAGATCTCTGTGGTACTACTTACAGTTGGAAAGGGAGTACTGAACTAAAGAGAGAAAGGTTATTTGTTAAACAAGATGAAGCTTTTCAGCATCTGCATCAAGATGCCTAAGTACCCGTGCCTTTAGCACAAAGGGTTCTAAAAGTTTAGAGTTATTAGGAACAAATAAAAAGCATATGAAAATCTGATACTTTTGTTTTGCATCACATAGACTTGCAAAGCACACCACTGATCTTAGGAAGTTAAGTACATACATACTTGTCTTCCAAATTACTATTTTTAAGCCAAGTCTTTTCAGAACATTATATAAATCCTTGGAACCAGAGGTTTATAATGAAAACACCATCAGACTCTTAGCTAAAGCACTGTGATCGGTGCAGCTACAAGGACGAAATTTTATCTACTCTATATTCCTCTCTGAATGAAATAACCATGTCTCAGCAAATCCGTGTAAAAAAGGTTGTAAAAATAAATTCTGTGAAAAAGATTCCAAAGGGTGGAATGAGGAATTAAAGATAAAATGAAGGGATTCCTGTAGGAAAGATCATAGTTGCTGTAGGAAAGATCGAAGTGCTGAAGGGCCTACCTCTGTCTGTGCAGTAGGGTGTCTCACGTGTGCATCTTGCTCTTAGATCCAACAGCACCACAGCAAGCAGGTTTATTCTGGATCACCTGTGAATTAATCAAAAGCAAAGATGCTTTGAAGGAGCTGTGCAGGTTAAAAGACACCATATAGGTTATACAAAACAATGGAATAAGGGACATGTGAAGCGTTGAGCCCTGGCTTTCACTGCCCTCCCTCCTAAGTGTCTCTGAGGGAAGGACCAGTGGGGTCTCCCTGCTGTATGTTCCTAGAGACGCAGCTGGCCAGGGAAGGTGGAGATCCCTGCTCTGATCTGTAGGATACACTCACACCCTTTGGCTGACCTAACCTCCTGAAGGACACTACGCTCCTCTCATCCTGCGATCCACATTTCACATAACTTCAGGTGAGCAAAGCCAACATGATACTCAGGCAGCCAAAAAGAGCAGTGAATAGCTTCTGCGGGCCCAACACAGCGAGTCAATCCACTGTGCAGTCAACGCAGCAGCAGAACTTGTGCCTACGAACACACAAGGGAGAAGGGAAGCCGGGGACTACCCCCACAGGCAGCACAAGGCACTGTATCAAGCTCTGCTGTAGCACCTAAATACACCAAGAAGGACTGGCAGAAGGTGTGAACTGGTGACCAGCCAGATAACATAGACACACTGCAGCAACACACAGCAGGTTTGCTCCTTAGTGCAAAGCCACTAACCGAGCTTTGACAGGAACTGTGGCAATGAGATGCATCATCTACAAGTTAGGCCGGCTGTTATGACAATTAACAGGGGGTTTATTTGTAGCCCCAGTCCTGATATTACAAAGAAATCTTGGTACCTGGAGAAACTGCCTATCACAGACGGGCAAAATGAGGCTGAACTGTAGAATCAGGCAAAAACAGGGGGCACCCACCTTCCAAAATGAACCAGAAAAGCCATAGGATTCCCCGAAAACATGAGCAGCCCTTCCATGCAGTCTCCATTTCATTTTGCCAACAGCAGAGATTACTAACAGAACTGGGATAGTTATGGTTGGAACCAGTTTGAGGGAGTGCACAAGCAGGGAAAGATGAAACCTGCAAAGTTTCTGGTAGGTAGTCAAGAGCCAGGCAAATATGTGTAAAAATCACAGGAAGAACCACAGTCTTGGACAGGTACAACAAAGTGTCAGAGGGACTTGCTGGTATGCTGTCATTGCTGGTTCCCATAAGCTTCCATTAGACTAGTTTTCAGTTGCAAACTGCCTAACATCAAAGTTGTATTGCAAATCTTTTCCTGCTTTCAATATTAACATATTAATGGTCTTCTGCAGAGTTTGTGGCCCTTTCTCCAGGCTGTGGGTGTTGTAGCTTGTTTCTCTATTAAAGAAGCTGTAAAAACTGTTTGGAGATGTACACGAGATAAAGCAGCAGTTTGTCACTAGCACAGTTTCCTCTCCTCTGTGCTGGTATCTCTTTTAGCAACACTATTCAGCTCACTACCAGATTTTGCAACTTAATGCTGAGACAGCTGAAAAGGTCAATTAGAAGAAGATATCCTAATATCAAATTCTATGAAATCACTCATTCATAAAGCAGCATGAAAGAAGAAGATAATTATAAATTGTGCATTCAGCTAATTGTAAATTCCCAGTTGTCAGCTAGATTTGTGGCTTTGCCAAAACATTTGTGCAGGAAGAGCTGTAGAGGTGCCAGAAGGCAACGTACCACTTGGAGCACAAATTCCTTCTCGCCCGCCTGTTTGGTGGACATGTGCTTGTTTGCCATGGCATACAGCTCAAAAGACCCCTGTGTCATCTACCTCTAACTGATGAGACTATCCAGATCATTTAAGCCACCGCAATATCAGTTTGAGGACATCTCATTCTCTAGTAGTTTTGAGACAGGATCTTCTTTCAAGCAGTGTAACCACCTACTTGTAGCTCCCATTTTAGACATTTTCTTTTTTAAGTGCTTATTAAAGCCCGGCATCCAAAACTCTGCCAAAGACTTATGGATGGATGCTAAAATATAAAGTGGCAATCCTTCAGACTTTTGTACCTGATACTTCCCGATAACTAGTCTGAGTTCAATTGTATTTGTATTCAAAAAAATAACACCAACATGAGAAGGACAGAGTGTAGCACAATTCAAAAAGGCCTGGAGAGAGAAGAAAAGAGAGTGATGAGAAAGAACTGGAAATTTCTGCCCAAGCCAACTGTGAGGGTCGGCACAAGGTGTACAAGTCAAAGACCCCTCTGCTCTGGGAAGCAGCTCTTGATCTTCAGCATTGACAAGGAAATAAAACATGACATCAAACAAGAGTAATATATTGACACAGTATAGAAAAACAACATTGCCCTTTATGGCCAACTACATCAATACAGGCACAAACTAAAAGAATTCTCTCGCAGCTCCAGCAAGAGACCTCAGGTGTGAGGCTGGATGATGTCTAACTCCTGCTCTCTTTCATTTACAACTACCTGCTTGCAGCTCACTTGCTTGATCCTCACAGATCAGACAAAATCCCACATCTGTTTGTACAAGTACAGACAAGCTTTTCTGAGCACATATTTTCTGCATGCAGATAGCTCTTGGCATGCTCGTATTTTGCATAATTTGAATCTTCCTTCTGAGTGTTTTGTGCACTCAAAAGTCAGATCATAGAGCAAGGACAGAAAGTGAGCCTACCACTGACTGCCACAAGGCAGAGGGAACACAGGTCAGGGTCAGCTTTTGCCCCTAGTGAGCCCTGGGCTTTTAACACATCTCTCCCTTCCCTACTGCTGTTTCCCCATCATACAGGCCAGTCCAGAGTCTTCCCTCACCTACCTCTTCACGGGCTCCCACCCACTTCAAACCAATACTCCCTACCACAGTATGGGTGGGAAATCCCTTTTCTTTAAAAGTCCTTCTACGTTAAACAAGCTCAGCTCTTCTTTCTCCTGATTTGAGTATAGGTTTTTCTAGCCATGCTTCATGAGACAGACCTTTAAGGAGTTTGGCTGCCAGATTAATTGTGTACCTGACAGTTCTTTCCTGGGAGATAATGAGGGGAGGTCTGGCACTCAGCAGAGCCCTTAAAGCAGGCTTTCACTTTGAAGAAAGACCATAAGAGACCAGAGGTGCTCCAAACTTACTGCTGCTAAATTCCCAGATGAAGTGTGGACAGAAGCATTACAGCTTCCTCACCAGAACAGAAAAGCTCTTTGCTGCAGCTGAGCAAAGAGATGGGGTTTCTTTGAATGCAGCAAAATCACCATGGATAAAGGGGTAAAGATTCAAATAAGCATTCAGTGCAGCGCCAACAGTTTTTAGTGAATTTGACTAGAATAAGTTACTCACAGGAGGCCATTTCCAACATGTTTATGTATGTTTAAATAAAACTTAGTAGAAAGCAAAGTAAATAAAATGCAGAATGCAGCAGAATTTCCAGTTCATTGAAGTTTATCTTTGAGTAAGTGCTTGTTGCCCAGCTTCCCACAGTAGAAAAACTCCTTCAACAATAGGGGTTTTTTTTCCCCATTTCTCTTAACTGCTGTCCTTAAAGATTTGTGGCTTCAGAAATTCTCCATCTCTTCGGAAGATGTATCAGTTAATCTTCCACACTTTTTTCTGTCTGTTTATGTGTCAGAATATTAAAGCCACTCATGACTTTCCAATAGGAAGTCACACACACCAGGAAAGAAGAGAAAATTTAGTTTAATGGGCATCACCATATCCTGCCTCCAGTGCTCCAGCAGAAGTTCACCCATCTTACAACATCCCGAAACAAGGTGCCTAACCTGGTGATTTTGAGTGCACATTATATACCACTGTTTAAACATATTTACCATTTAAAACTGCTTTTTCTTCCAATTTCTTTAACTTCTTTGTACATCCAATGAACACTGAAAACAATTTATTCCTTTTTCAGTCTCTTAAACAACCTTATTCATGTTTCTGTTAGGTTGCCCCTTAGCCTTTAAACAAGCCAAGTTCCTTTATTCTTTTCTCATAGATGCTGTTTTCTCATTTAATTTAGAAATTCACAAATTCAATTAACCCTCTACCGAGTACCTTAAAACCTTTAAAACACATTGGTAGTTCAGAAGAGCAAAAAGGTCAAGAGTTTAGATAATTACATTTACTTCCAAAACACCAGGGTATCACGGCAGCACAAATTGCAATATATACCTCGTGAGGATATTAGAGGACACTGGGACATCCAGACCACAAGCTAGTGAGCAGGAAAACTTGCCTGCACTATCCTTCCCTGAGCTTTTGGAATTAAACTGTTTATATTTCCATACCACATCTCTGTTGCTCCAGCATTCAGGCCTGGTCATGTCATTCCAGTTCACAGAAAACTCAGCCTCAGACTATTTAGTGCTTTGCTTCTGGTATTGAAGATTAGTTTGCTTTTTTATTCTCAGTAAATTGTAACCTGGAAATGACTAGCTATTTCTTCTGAGCACCCAGAAAACAGCTTCAGCAGAAAAATTGCTCAATTCACTCTGTCAAACTGAATCTGAAAGCAGGCTGCCCTGCTGGTGCCTGTTCACTTTCTAGGAGGCTACATTGTCTGCACATTTCAGTTTTTGTGGCACTTGGCCTTCCTATTTCTACTCCTGAGTCCACCCTGAGAAAATCCATTGAGACATGCTGACAGAATGGACACCTTTATACAGCCACTGCTTCAATAACAACAGAGCACCTCATGAAAAAGCTGAACAGTTATGTCTACGTCTTAACCCTCCACTTCAATTTTTGGAAAAGCCATAAATCTACCTATACACCTGCAGGTGTATAGGACTTGGCCCTTTATAAAACCTTGCTCTAGAATATGCTGAAAAACGATTCAGTGGATGAATAGGAAGTGGCTGCCAGAAAATCTTTTATTTAATAAATCGGATAGTTAACAGTGGGAAATTCATTGAAAAACAATTAAAAAAAAAAAACAACAACTCTTCACCAGTCAAAGCAACACTAATCTAATAAAAAGTCTACAGTTACACCAATTTACCTACAATAAAAAAATTACTGTTGTCATCCAACATGATGCAGTAGTTATAACTACTGTCTTTTCCATAGTGATGACTGCTGAAGTTCATGTTTACACTTTGACTCCCAGCTCAACTGCTGTCGTATGAAACTCTTTGTGAACTTCCCTTCCCCAACTATATGAAGCTACAAATAAACAGTCTAGGCAAAGGTTGAGTTGACAGCATGACTCTTTGCAACACTAAAACCACGGAGTGAAAAGCAGACATCTCTTTTCAAAGCAGGAGGCAAAGACTGTCAGACAGAAGCTAAATAGTTGGCATCAACGTCAAGGGTATTTCTGCTAGGTTTAGAGTGTCTTTTTCTGAACCTGGTGAGAACAGTTCTTGTCACAAGCAAGCAGACAGCCACACCTCTAGTTTTGCTGTGACTGCTTGTAACACTAGTTCTGCTGCAGTCATTTGAGAGGAGAACACGGCAATTATTACAGACAGCACTATCACTGGACCTTTGAAATGGATGATGCTTAAATGCAGATCTGAGAACTACCAGCAACTACAGCAGTGGCCATCAACAGCTCCAAAGGGAAGAGTACTTAGGGGCAAAGGTGATGTGGTAAAAGGAAAGGAACAGAGAAAGAACAACCTAAGGCTACACAGTGCAGCCACTTAAACCTTTACCTTGCGTAGTCCTGAACAAACCTAACACTATCTTCCTCACTCTTCTCTCCTGTATGTCTTCCCCTCTACCTTTCCGCAGTTAAAGCCTCACTGTACAAGGCACATGTCTAACAGGTTCTGGCCAAGGAAGTTTAAAAATGATTTACAAATCCTAACCAATAAAAATCATCAACTCTGTAAGGCTCTTTCACAGCCACTCCTCTCCTCTGCATGAGGATTTGTAAACGCGTCTGTAAAGCCACTTTTCCTGTTTTGCTTACTTACACGAAGAAGGTAAACCAATCCTTCATTTTCATTTCCCAATTATCTATTTTCTGCATCCTGTTAATAACTATAATAAGACACAGTCAGCCAAGAACATCTAGTTAATGCACGGATGCAAGTTTTAAAACTGGCATTGCTGTAAGTGGTATTTCACAGGCATTGCTTATCCAAGCGGAGGCATACAAAAAGAGCAAGCTTACTCTTTTCTTGATGAACCAGCCATAAAGCAAGTAATTTGAACACTTTAAGTATTATTTTTCAAAAGGTAACCCTGGGATAGCAAAAGGAAAGTTCTTAAAGGAGTAGGTGGTGATTCAGCCACGCATTTCCTGCTGTTATTAGCACAAGTCATGTGGTTGAATCCCTGCAAAATGCTTTGAAAATACAGCTGTTAACATGCTTCTATAGAAAAGATGTAATGATGGAAGGGAATCTCATAGCCAGCTGCCACATTTCTCAAAGACTGAAGGAATCAGAGCTGCAAAAAAGGCAGAAAATTCTGACTCTTATCATAGTAGCTCTAGACCAATCTTTGAGACCAATCTTTTAGTTCTACTTTCACCAGTCAAATCAGAGCTACAGTTCCTGAGAAAAGTTTGTCAGACTAATGAAACTGTGTTGATTAGGGATAAATATTGTTTTTTATGTTCCATTGCTAAGGAGGAGTCACTGCAGAGGCAATATATCTCTTAGGGGCACGCATTCTCGAACTTCATGTTCCACCCTGCACAAAGATCATCCCAGGGCTCCATGATTTGAACTGAGATGAGTTACTCCGCTTCATGGCAGCCCCCTTTAGCAGGCCAGGGAGGAACACCATGACTACAATCACTTGTTGGTAGCCCTGTCCTTCAGTGACAAAGTTCATAAGAAATGGAGAAAAGGGCTTGTGCAAGCAAGGAAAAGTTAATATTTTTGCAAGCAACTCTTGAATTTCTCTTGAGTCTGCTGCAGGAATAACCAGCCCTGTGACATGAACGGGACATGCCTACGATGCTCCAAGCCATTATTCTGGCATGGAAAGGCATAACAATTCCTTCTAAAGCATAATAATGCAGAACAAGAGGGTGGCAGCCACATTTGACAGAATACTGCTGCCCGTTCTCCAACAGTCAGTCAGCTTTTAAGCAAAGAGGCAATGTGAAGTAACAAATATCACGGAGTACCTTTGAATGCACTCTAACTGTGTTTAATGGGATAACCTAAGTTAGTGTGCAGTCATTATCTCAAGTAATACTACCAGGAATTCAAAACAAATGGAAAGAGATGTAGGTAGTTAAGCTTTGTGCTGCTGCAAGCCCACTGCAGGAATACGAAGCATTCAGCAAACACAAGAAGAAATACTAAGGGTCTGACTATGGATTTATTTGACCTTGTAAACTCTACTTTTCAGTGGTTAATAGCAAATTTTTACTTACTCTTTCCTTAAGGAATACTCCTTATATGATGTTTATTTCCCTGCTATACACTCCAGGAATCAGCAGCTGAAGGATTTCTAGAAGCTATATCTGCACCCTCTGGCTTCTCGTCATTGACAGAACTGACTTGTCAGTTATTTTTCTAAATCCATTTCCAGTCCCCTCTATAGCCTCTGGCAACATTCCACAACAATTACTATGCAATGTGTGAAAAAATACCTCCTCTTGATTTATTTCAAACATGCTCATATTATTACATCAGAGGAACTTCCTGTTTTCTGTACTGTAAGGAACATAATCTCCCCATTCACCTTTTCCACAGCACCTGTGACAATGGAGACCTCTTTCCTAAATTAATCCCTGCACTTCTTCAGCTGTCTCTGTCTAAAACATACCACATTCCATGTTTTTGATGAGGCCTCTGAGCTTTAACTCTGTTGTATTCAACTCCTTAATACTCACGTTGTAGAAGGAACCAAGCCTTGTAGTTCTTGCATTCAAACAAATGCCTTGGCTTCTCTAATCTCCCAATATCAAACCACTCCTGACAGACAGCTGAGAGGAGAGATCTCACCCTCAGATTGACCTGCAGAACAGCACTGACACAGATTTGGGGGCATAATTCATTCTGGAAAGGGGAGCAGGGGACATCTGTTCCCTGCTTAGCTCCAAAGGAGACAAGGGAAGCCCTCCTAGGAGCATCATGCCACCCCACTACAGAATGGTGTGATTCCAGAGGAGCCATGCTTCAATTTTACAGGCTATCATCAGCAACTGGAGTTCTACACACTTATAAAACATCCAAGGAAGGTATTTTTTTTTCCTCAGCAATTCTCAGAAGACCAATGTTTTACCTGTAAGAGGCCGGTGATGCCATGAGGCAACATTGCTGTCACACACAAATAAGTTTAGGCTGTATTTATTTCCCAAGACTAGACAGTGCCTATTAGATGATATTAGATACCAAGATTAGACAAGTTTATTTCAGCAAATGGGTGAACGTTAACTCACCTGAAGGCACTAGCCACCGTTCAGACGACAGACAGTGGGAACAGTTAAGCTGCCGACCTCCACTAAAATGAAGTAGGATAGCTTCCTTTTGTTAGAATAGCTTGGAAATCCTGGAACTTTGCAGCTCTATCCAAGGGGAACTCGCTACAGGACGAGGGCCAGGTTTTGGTTATTACCTAGGAAAAGGAAGAAACATGGTATTTAGAAACAACTTTGCTTCCAAGTTTAGCATGAGTCAGTAACAGCTCTTTCAAAATTAACGTGTAGTTTCTTTAACAGACTGCTTGAAATGGCTGCACAGTTTCCAGTAATGGAGGTTTTTACAAGCACTTAACAAATTGAGTCCCTGCATTCAAGCAAACACCTCAGTTTGTCTGTCCCTAATCTCCCGGTATCAGGTAGAAGTTACTGGAACACAGGCATCTTACAGAGGAATGGAAAAGATTTCTTCCAGTTCCATGATTCTGCAACACAGGGAAATTATAGGCAGCTATCACGAGGAGTGAACCCATGACAGCTCTGGCACCACACTTAAAGAGTATTGTTTGGATAGGAACACACTTCTTGAATAGGCAGTGTCTAACACATTGCAGATGTTAAAAAATTAAACACCAATAATATTTAATCAAGTCAAGTCTACACGAAAAACTTGTTATTTGCAGAGTGACTAGAAAGCCAGTATTTTTACTGCATCAGTGATTCCTATGTGTTATGCAAAAATATAGTAATACAAAATGAAGTACACAGTGTAGTGGTACTGAAGTGGCAAACTAGTGCCTTAATAATAATGTAAAACGATAAAACTGATTGTTCACATTTAATGGTAGAATTTTTTTACATAACAAGTTATTGAACTAAAAGTGCAGAAAAAAGCAAAAAGAAAAAGTTCATTTGGCATCTTAACTCATCTTGGGTTGTACCACTGATTTAAACAGAAGGCTGCCATGGCCAGCTAGAATTTTATAGAAAACAGACCCAGCGTTATTTCTTCAAGAGCAGGACCCTCAAAGAAAATAACCAAAGGCATCATATTCAAGTGTGATAGCCATCATTTCTCCCCCCAAAAAAGCACTCAAACCAACAGCAGCATGAGTTGCATTAAGTTTGAGATGCATTCATAATAAGAACATGGTATACGAACACTGTTTACATAAGTATACTAAAGACTGCATGCAATTTGCATTAATGAATATAATTGTACAAATACAGTCAAACTTGAATATTTACCAGTGCAAATAGCTCAATAAAAATTAGGTGCATCTGCAAAGCAGCTACTTCACTGAAAAAATATTTGGAGTTTATACATTCTTCTCAAATTAAAATATAAATTCACACAGAATAAGTATTACTTCCATACTTCAATAGCTAGCTTAATCTGCATGCACTGGGTTTCTGCTGGAACTGTGATATATTCATGGGCATAAGCAGACAAGCTGAACTGGTCTGACAATGGCTCACAGAAAATCACACCTCCTCTATGCATTCACTGATTGGGATGATTTGGGACCTATCAACACACCCGTACTGGCAAGATTCCTTTAAGCAGTTTGTGACAGCAGAAGAGTACTCCAAATCTATCAAGGTCCAAACACCCAAATTCTGTGAAAGACAGCAGTCTGTAGCGACAGTGTCTGAAGACCTTCCTGCCTTGGCAACAGGCGTTTCTGTCTCTGCAGGTCATTGCAGTTGAAATGAAGTCAGTTCCGTGCTGCCTGTACACAGAGAATCTGGACCACCTTTCGATAACGGGCCTGAACAGAGTCCATGTGGAGGCCAAGTATTCTGGACACCATACAAAAGAGAAACATTTAAACTTGAAGCAAACGCACTAACTGAATTGGGCACAATAAGTTTTGTGCTTTTAAAAGATCATTTTATGAAATTCAGGTTTGGTATTACAGTTACTTCAGTTGTAATTCTGATCTATTTTATTTGCTTTTCTCTCCAAATTCATTTATTTATTGATCTACTGAGCAACAGGCAGTTTTCAGAGTATTGGTCTGAATCAAGAAATCCGAAAAGGTTTTGATCAAGAAGATTATAACCCCAGCTCTGGCCAAGACATTCTCATTAAATGCCAGGACAGAAATGGCTCTATTGCATATGCAAGTTTATATTGAAACAGCAGCTCTGACCTCTCCCAAAGTTACCCAGCCTCACTATAATAAAAATTAGTACTATTGCCTTTATCTTCACCATTTTGCATAGTCAAGATAGGGAGAGATTTTAAAGCAGCATAGGTAGTAATTCCAATTTTCTCTGCAGTGCAATGTATCACACACCATAGAGTAAATTGCCACATTTTTGGCACAAGTATTCGGAAAAGCCTGTTACAGCATAGGAGAGACTAGTTACTGCATTAACATCAGCTGATAACCACAGCTACAAAGAATTCTGTAAATGTGAAGCATACATCTATAAGCTTTTTGTTTGTTAATAAGGATATACTCTTCATTTAAGCTTTGTACTGCTACTGGGCACACATATAATATTTCCCTCAGTTTTTATATTTACATGTATATAAAAACATGAGGGAAACATTATATGAATGAAATATTATACACATATATATACACGCATATATACAGAAAAGCTGAGGAAAATGTGTGCGCCTGCAACAGTATCACTACAAAAAAGTACAGCTGTATGGGCAGCATATGTGCATTGTACATGTGACACTGAAGCCATCCTTGCCACGCACAATTGAAAAGACAGCTTTGAAACCATCCTGATCCCTAGGTGGTGCTATTCACTGCAGCAATGAGACCACCACAGCTTATTTGCAGTACACTCAGCACTTCAGGGACAAAAATTATTTCTTGGTTCAAAATTACCTAAGTTGAATACAGATACGAATAATGCCATTTCATATTATTTGCATTTGCCACGAGCCTTGAACCTGAGGCCCATGTCATTTTCTGTAGCCTATAAGAAGAGTAATTCCATGGAAGTGGTGCAAATGAAACCAGGGTCAGGCATTGTCAATCCACCAGGGACTGTGAAGAGTACCATTTCCAATGTCTTACATTACCTTCATCTCCCTCTACATGCAGCTGCCATTCAATCTTTCACATCCTTCAAGGAAATGAGGACTGCATACTACCTGCCAGTCCTTCCTCCTGCCCTGGCCTACATCCCACAGCAGGCATCTCCTAGGGAAGCTGTATCAGCAAGGCATCCCGGCAGAGCTCTCCAGCTTGTGCCCAACACTGCAATCCTGAATCTCATCACCTGAGATGGGCACTGTGCTGCACCAAATGGACTGAGATCAGCTCAGGGACTTGGGCATCAAGCTCCACTGCACGCCATGGACGTGACCAGCAGGATTTGGTCATCTGTTACACTGGCATGACATCTGGAGTGACTTCAATCCCGGCAACAGAAGTGTTGCAGAGTTAGCTTGCACCTCTCCCACCAGATTCAGGTCAATGCAATTTTAAGAGTGGTCGAGGAAATTGCATTGAACTAAGGTGTGTTAGGACTGGATTTCCTCTGGCTCCTGCACAGACTGTATAAGTGGTTTTGGGCAACCTATAAAATCTCACAGGGTGGAATTCAAAGCCCGCTGAAGTTGGAAGGATTTCCTCTGTTAGCTTGAAATAAGTTGTAAAGGGGATATTTTGGCTTCTGTTCCTTCTCCATAAGGTAGAAATGTGCCTATGACTGCACAATAAAGAAAAAAAGTATTTTTAGGTTTCTCAGGCATTGTAACAGTGAATAAACAGAAGGACCTAAATAAAACAAACGATTAAACATTTATTGTACTTTGTTCTAATTCTCTACCTTTATAAAATGGTGGCTATATCTGTCTAATCACTTAGGCGTTTGGCTCCCACAACTGTAGTATTTGATCATCTCACAAACAATGCTTCTATAAAACTACATTGGTTATTTTTTTAGGGCTTCTGAAAGTGATTAGATTGACAGCATGGACTAGTAACTGTCTTAGTACAGACAGATGCACTGCACATATCTCTTCCAATACACTAAACATCAGATGCTCCAGGCAAATTTCTCAAATAGAAAACAGCAACTGTGATGAACTGCCGACAAAACTTTAGGTGATGTTGTGATAAACAACTGCCCACCACAGCCTAACTGTCAAGCTGACAATCTTAATTTGAACTCTAACCATATATAAATTCTTTAACCCACTGAACTTTTTATAAAGAGGTTTCACAGATATCTGTTCTGGCCTTTGCTTAGGCATGCAATTTGGCTTTACACATTGGTATTTCCTCATAATCTAGCCTGACATTTTGAAAACCTCCTGAAGGTTTGTCATTGGAAATGGGAACCCCTGCATTCCTTAAGCATGTTTGAAAACTTCTGTTTAACTTACAAACTTGTCATGACATACAAAACTGTTGATGAGAGCTGTTCAAAAGTTTCTAAGGAAAAGGGTGCCAAATGTTAAGCCTAAGAGAATGCCAAAGAACTGAATTAGATGAGAAAGAGAAGGAGTATCATGTTAGAAAACAGAGGCTAGGATTATCTTTGCAAGGTAGCAGGGGGAGTCCTTCATGGGAATTATACAGACGTAGTGTACAGGAAAGTCACAGATGATAATGCTCTCTGTAGCACCCTGTTTGTGCAGTGATTTTGGGTGTAAGGAGAGACATAAGCTAACAAAAAAAGCCGTTACCCAGTTGGCACACTGCGGGCCACAATGATTAAAAAAATTCCCCAAACGGAGAGGCTTAATTTCAATTTCAGGAGAAAATCAGAAGGCACATCCCTGACCCAATGATTAATCCTTACCAGATTTCAATTTCCTGACTCAAAGAGTCAGGGCATTAGGCTTCTTCAAAGGAAAAGTCACCAGAAATTTAGCGGAGGTGAATGTGTTATGTCCCAGCTTAATTCTTGACAATGGTGAAGCTTTTCTGGCTTTGTGCTCCCCCCCCCCCGAAAACCAACCAAACAAACCAAACAACCCAACCCCCCAAACAACCAAGCAATCACTTTTTAGCAAACACACCGCACAGAAAATTTCAGTCTCTTGATGTTCCAAGTTACAGATCACAGACAGTAAGACCTTATTATGGGAAGTGTCTGGCAACGTTATTAGGCAATGTTGTCAGTTGACCTAGAGTAAGCCCCCAGGCTGGAGTTTCAGGATGCATTTTGTAGACAGACACACACATGTACCTTTTAGTAACTCTAAGCCCTACAAAAGACCAAGAACAACACTAAGCTCTTTACATACTGAAAAGACTTATTAGATATTGTGTCACTGACTAATGGACACCAATGAGAGCACATTTAAAAATATCCAAGACATCAAGGAGCCTAAATTTTAAGTAGAATAAGGCTGCTTGAAAGTCTACCCCTACACCAGTCAGCCTTTTAGCAAGTTATACTGGTAAATAAGCTGAAAACAAAAAAGGCTTCTCCTGATTAAAAGAAGTGACTGAAATACTTTTCAGTTTGATCCTTTGAGAATTATTCTAGAATACCGTTCTCCATGCCTTTTGGCAAAATCCCAGACTTTAAAGGAAAGCTATGACAATTCATTGCTAAATGACAATGGAATTCCTCTGTAATTGCACATGCATCCACATTAATACAAGACAGTTTCATTAGGGTTGTTACTATAATGAATACCAAATACAAAATTGGGTCCAGGGATCATTTTCCTAATCAGAAGTATCAGACCCCAGGAACTTTCAGAGAATAGGGCTATTAAAATGTAAATAGTTTCTTTGAAATTTAAATTGCCATTTTCAAAAACAGATGTTCTTCTTGATCATTCCCTGCATAGATTTCCAAAAACTGTACTTACAATTGCTAACTGAAAATCAACTGGATATTAGCCTCAGAAACTCTTCCTAATTTACATGAACAGTTTAATTAGAAAACACTGCTACATTTTATCAGCTTGCAAATGGTAACACCACACATTGGTCATTTTTGATGAGGTGGTTTAAAACTAATAAAAAGAAATTTCATTATAATGCATGCACATTTCTCTCAACCAGCCTAAAACTATATGCTGTGATAGGACAGGAAAACATCTGGTATAACCTAAAAGCACTGGACAAATTGGACAGAATACTGTGTGTATCTGATAGTTCAACACATCACTTTAAAACCACGGAGCTGAAAGTTGCACAATATCAACATTAGCAAGATGCTAGAAGTCAGGAGGAAAACTTCCTATTGCCACAAGAGAGAGCAGATTCAAGTTAAAGTTACTGTGGTGAGCAGTAAGTTCTAACAGCAAAAATTGCCTCATATATGAATGGGACACACATAATGCACCTATCTTATTTATATAAGCAAGTGTACTCCTGCCAAAGTGGATAGTAGATGGGGAGATTGTGCCATATTCTCTTGTCTATGAACAGCTGATGCTAAAATCCAGTCCAAGGAGCTTTCTTTTTATGAAGTGCCCCAAGACAGTAAAATGTGGCACAATAAGTCTGTAGGCCACACTAAGACATGATTGTGGCTCCCTGGTGCTTTCAGTCCATTATGTGTGTTATTTAATATCATCCACAGAGCAATAGTTGTTTCAAGTTTTGTGTTTGTTAAGCACTGCTTTTCCTCAGACATCAGTAATTACAACCTTCTAAGGCACTTCATCAAGAGTGACTTTTTACTGCTTAGTTTCCCTGTTGGGGGAAGAACAGAGCTCCCAGTGACCTCTGGTCTGATCCTGCTTCTTACAGCATGAGCACTTCTGCAATTCAAGTCTTTCACTAGGCCTATACACAATATTTGCTTTAAAGGAAAAAGGTTTGATATGGGTCCACAATCACCAATTTTCTGTGCCCTAAAATAACTTGAACCCCAGTCTCCATGGTAACAGATACCACTAGTGAGCCCTAGCAAGTCTTGGTTATTTTTACTGACAAGATGAACAGCAAAACTGTAAAGCTTCTATGAAATCTCTCATTACTGCCAAAGTCTTATATCTGTGTCAACCCTCAGTTAATGGTGTGCAGTAAAGGGTGCTATGCAGCTTTACCACGCTGTGTGGCGCGGTCACACACTGCAGGCTAGTCTTGGAGCCAGCGTACTAGCCGGTGGCCAGAGAGGGATTCCTTCCCTGACCTGGGCTGCCGTTCCCAGACCCAGCAGTTACTTTGTGTCACCAGGCATGATAGGGAGCAGGCAAAGCAGAGCTCATGGTCAGGTCCCAGCTCCCACAACACTCCCCTTTCCTGAAGGAAGAAAGCAGTCATGACCACGTTTTCCAAATTTTACTGTAGAGCCTTTCTACCACTGCAGCTTTCCACCTGGAAGAGAACTAGCACCAGGGCACCAGCGCAGCCACTCATCAGCCAGAGGAGCTGCAGCACAAGGCAGTCTGTACAGATTTCAGGTTAAGATTAAGCAGGTTGCTGAGCTGCAGTCCAAACATTCTACTCAGCCAGACAAAACTCTGTAGCAGAATGCACTGGTAGTTTCCTTTGTTTTCTGAAGAAAGTTTTGACAGCCTTTAAAAACGCAGATACTGCTTTCTGCACTTCGGAAAACCCCAGACTACAAATGAAAGTTTTAGTCGGAAGAACATATGTTCTCATTTGTTTTTAACTGTATCAGTAGCTGCAGGTTACAATTTTAAAAATAATTAAATTGCTATGTCTAAAATCTTATGATCCTGTTTAATTCCAGTCAAAGAGACTAAATGTTAAACAGCCACTACGTGCCGTGAAGTCTTGTCCAACTCAGCGGCACCTCAGGAATTTCTCCGGAATCAGTAGATACTGGGTACAGCTCTTTGCTTGCCACTGCAGAATTTCCTGCTGTTGTTTAAAGCACATGCCTCTTAAAAAGGAGCATGAATGGGCATTAGCTATTCAGTTACATGTCTCCCAGGCAAGGATCCCTGTAATATTACTCTTCTTTCAAAACACCTCCCCACAGAATGGCCTCTGGTTATACTGCCAAAGGCAGGAGAAGACACAGGATGAATCTAGCTGTATAACGTTTGCCCTCAGGAAGAAATACAATGATCCAAACTCTAAAAAGCCATTAATTCCCAATTTCAGATCTCCAGCTCAAGTTTAATAAAGGCCCTCACAGCCTATGCTACATAATTTATACGGCATTCACAGGCAAAAGCCTTTGCACAAAGTTCTTCTTGGCTTTAAAGGTACAGGAACAAATCCTAAACACACTCTAAATTGAGAGACACAGAGGTGTTTGAGACTACTTAGGAGACCTTTCTGGGCTTCCTGAGGCTTTAAGAACTCAAAGATCTTTTAACAGTTGTTTAAGAAAAAAAACTTTTTAAAAAATGGGGAAAAAAAAGAAAAAATACAACAAACTTTTTTTTAAGAAAAAACTGACTTACTTTTGGATAGAAAGAGCAGCAAAACCAAACAAGAACTCACAAACAACATAGAATGACCTACAAGTTTTCAGCAGCCTCTCGTAATTTGTCTGTTGCATTCATTTAGACTATAAATTCCAAAAGGTAAATCCCCTTTCTTACCATGCATCTTCACGTTCTCACTCTCGACAGAAAATACAGTCCCTGGAATAATTTCCATGAAATTTCTTGCATGTAACAGTACTCACTCTTATGGCTGCACAATTCTATGCCCAATTCTATCTAAAAAAACCCCCAACAAATTAAACACTAAAACAAAATAAAACCCCAGAACATTTACTGCTTTTGCTTCCACATCAACAAGCAGGTTCTATTATTTCTTATGTTCTTTGAAAAAGCTTAAAACTCAGCCACCAAGCACACAGCAAGACAGATGCATTGATCAATGTCTTTCAGACTGGCAGCCAGAGCACAGATACAATATACACTGTTTAAATAAATACTTATTAAAAAAACCTTCTGCTAGTAAATTGAAATGCTTAGGTGAGGGCTGTCATATCTGCCGTAAATCCATTTCTATGATGAGCAATGCTAGTCTTTCTGATTTGAATTCAGTTAATGATAATCCACAAGGTTTTTAATCTAAGTGCCTCATTCATCATTTCTACGTTACCTGAAGGTGCAGTCAAAAGCAGAGAAGAAATGCCATTAAAGCAGATGTGTTCTGTATTGTCCTTTTAATGTACACTCATCTCATTAACTTTGATTGGTGTCCTAGTGTGGGTCAGCTTCAAAACGATTAATATTGCAACCCTTTTCCTAACATGCACCAGACCCACCATTTACTTTATGCTACTTTTTATAAAATAAAGATTTATGTCTTGGCATGTATTGCTTGTTTTTAAATCCCTTCTTTTGCTATGCTGTCTTATTAAGCGTGTAGAAGGACCTGCCAGGGTTTGGCACAGTTAAGTGGAGAATACCCTCCTGCAGCGACCACAAGAATGAACAAGCATTTATTTCACCCATGATTTAACAGCCATTTTTTTCTAGGACTTTCCAGAAAAATCATAAGAGAGAAATAGCAATAAGAATTCACCAGCTTGCTGACTTATTGGATGGACTAACCTGATCTGCTTGCAAACAGATAGCAACTTTGAACCTGGAAAGCCACCCACACATATATTTAAACTATCCAGACTGTTAATTCTGCCATCTTCTAACACTGTCCAAAACAATCCAATATAACCCTTCATCTTTATCCACTTAAATATGGTTCAATTTGTGCCTGCCTTTCTGGTGAGTTTCTTTGTGATGGACATTAAAGTCTTGAAGAATATAAATAATTAAAACCCAAGTACAGCAGAATCTTACTATTTTCTACTCACTGACTTGTCAACATGCTGTTTGCCTCTGCTTTTCCTTTTGCCATTGTGCTTCTGTTTTTATTTCTATGTATTTATCACATTTAGTGCTCACATTTTCCTGCACTTTAATGTCATTTTCAGGGAAACACCTCAGCAGCATATCTAAAGAGATAGTATTTGTACAAGCAACAAACATACTGCAGAAATGTGAACGGTCAATAACCCAGGAGTGATATGGTCCCAGTCCCTTTGGATAATTAAGGGCTCACTGTACTTTTAACTGTATATATTCAAAAGTGGTTGTGTTGAAAGTTCAAAAGCCTGAAATATGAACCTCAGGACCAGTAAGTTCTCCTGTTGAAGATACTGAAGAACCTTCTGTGAGACCCACAAAAATCCAGCTAAGGTTTACTAAGCCACAAGACATGCAGAAGTCACCATGTGTGCATGTGTAGAAAGTTCACTCCACTTTACTGAAGCCACTCTTACGATGAATTGCGTGCTCCTGCTTCCCTACATGTTATTTTTTCCAAAGGCTGCAATTTGTACTGCTACAGCAGAAATGACTCTAAATACACTACCAGTTTTTAACAATTTGTTTCATATTCTACCATGTCAAACAATCTCCTCTCATGGTTCAAGCCAAGAAGTAGGAACAGTAAAACAAAACATACCTAGGGTCCAATTTTCAGCTCATCCTAAAGTCTCATTTTTTTTCAACTTAAGCTTTTAAGAAACAGTTTGTCATTTAGAGATAGTAAAGCACTCGTTTGCACCAAGAACTCATGTACCTAAAGTACTTAGCTTATGCCCAGGTAATTACAGGTTGCAGAAGATTTGCAAGGGTGTAAGCAGATGGTCATGTCTCAGTTTCACTCTGGCCACTCCAGTTTTAATTGTGTAGAGCTTTATTACACAACTGAAAACACAAAGATGTGGTATATTTAAGCAAGGACAAAGCAAGGTCAATAAGGACAAAGAGATATTGGGAAGAGATAATACAGAAGATTGAATGTTTATTGTAAAACAGAGGGCAACATAAGCCTCCCAGATTTCTGGGACTGAAAGGACACACACGCGCCACATTCCCTGCCACCTGCTCGTAACAGCACACAGAGAAAACAAGGTCAGGAGTCAGTATACCTTGACAACACCATCTTTTATCGCCTCAAAGGAACAGGTTGTTCCTTGACTTCCCTTTTACTGTAATTGCTGTGCCAGAGACTGACTTTATAATTATCTTGCATTCACATTTTTTTTCTCCTCTCTGACTACACACAGAAAACTGGCTGTTGATTAGAACTTTATTCAAGCATCCCTTGGTATCCAACTCATCTGAAACATGAGAAGGTAATTTAATTTTCACTCTTCCAGTCCCACAAGATACACTCTGGGGGACAATAGGAAAAGAAGCAGTCCGTGGGTCTCAGTTATTCTCCTTATTAGCTTAGTGACACAAAAAAAAGAGATTAACTACGAATGAATGCTGCCTTTCCTGAGCTGATTCTCATTGGCTTATGCTTCCTTTACACCCAGGAGACTGCTATATTTCAGCCGGTTATGAGTTATGAGTTTCTTTCATTGAATATGTCACCTTGTAAGACAAAAGTAGCAGCAGAACACAGGCAGTCACTAAAATATCCCAGCCTTTCTCTATCCAACACTTGGTTAAAGGGGTTTGTTTCACCAAAAGGAAAGTAGCTCATTTGATGGTGAGATGGAGGGGGATACCACCCAGAGACCCTATGAAACACAAGATCAAACTCATTTTGCAGTAAGAGGATCTGACACAAGAAGTCCCAGATTCAGACAGAAACAGACAGCAGGTATCTCAATTCGCTAAATGACTGGAGGTAATGGTGAGAGAGGGTGATGTGCCCCATCAATGAGGCTACAAAACTTCTGCTTCTGTTATTTATTGTCCTGAAACCAGGACAATTTGACAGTGAGTGAAGAACATTTTATCTGTGGAAATTTTTCAGCAAATCCACTCTATGCACAGTGAGTGAAGAACATTTTATCTGTGGAAGTTTTTCAGCAAATCCACTCTACGTGGCCATACAAAAGAGAATTGGCTTTGTTGTCAATGGAATAAAAAAGGTGTTTGCTAAAAGAGAAACTCATGTAGGGCTGTGAGTTGCATAAGCCTTTCCCTTTGTGTTGAACAATCCCAGTGGCCATGTTGCCTGCTAAATCCTACTATATTCCAGACCTGCACTTGAGACTATGTTTTCCATTCTCAAACAGATTGGAAGACGTTTATTTCAAACCAGTATCAAGCCTCTGAGACAAAGTCATATTGTAGGGAAGAGATCACAACTTTTTTTTTTTTTCCTCTGAAGAGCATTCTTACAATTTGCAAAAACCTTGTCAGAAACGCATGTATAAGGTCACTGCTTGATGTATGCAAATTGTGTTTATCTTTTTTCTGTAAAATTGCTGCAATAACTTCAGAATGGTGAATTATCGTCTATTGATTACAGAAACTGAACTCTGTTTTGGTGCTTTCTGGGTTTCAAGTACTAACTGACAAGACCATGCAAGTAAATATTAATCAGTAGAAAGCAACTGATGTTGAAGTACTCTTGACTTAAGATGTACATAACAACCAAGGCGACAAATCTGATGCTTAGTAGAAATTAGAATTGTGCATGTTTACAAAAGTGTCAGAGACAATGTCATAATGCCACTGGCTTTATACAGAGTTTGCATTTGTTTCAACTTTCAGAAGTCAACTCAGGAAATGTCACACAGGGCACAAACAAGAAGTATCAATAACAAGAATAAACTGAGACCTTCTAAAAGCATCTGCAGGATGACCTCATGTAATTGTGTTATGATTTTTAAGACAGACCTTCAACGGAAAGCTGCTCTAGACGAATTAAATCAATAGCATTATTTTTGGTTCACCTTACCTCAAAATGTGTCCCTCTGGTTTGCAAAGTAAACCATGACAAATTATTTGATGCATATAGTACTTGAATAATCAGCTAATTAGCATGAAAGAAGATATCCAGTGATGTATGCGTGTATGTTCGTTAGCAGTGAGCATTTCTTGACACAAATGATTGCAAGAAATCCCAATTTGATTAATAAAATAAAAGCAACTTTCTTCTCCCTTTGAAGAGACTGAAATGAACAGATTTCTGAAATAAAAAATTCAGCAGTGATTAACCTAAAAATAAAATGCCTGTTCAAAAAGACTAGCTTGAACATGTGATTATGAGGAAGTTAATTTCCTGAAATTTATAGGCTCTTATAAAACCTATAGATGCACATCATGACTTAGATTAACTTTATTTTAAAGTGATATTGTGCAGAACGAAGGAGTTGTAGTTCTTTAATGTCTTTTGGGCTTGGTGCTTAGTGTTAAACAGGTTTTATGGACAGAAAAAACACTCCACTAATTTAATGTCTAGTCACTCACCTCGTCTTTGGTGACTGTTTAATATAAAGTGAATTAATAACATTATTAAAAACATCAAGTGACAAAGAAGTGGACCCACATGTGTTTTAATTTCCCTTTCTAGCTGCAAATTACGGCAGCTACCAAATGGCTGGCTTTCTGTAAGCTAACATCTTCTATTGTTCATACATGCTCCCCCAGAAAACATACTGCTTTAATTTACACTTAAACTTTGATCAACTGCCCACAAGGTTTGTATGTTGTTTGTAAAATATGCAAAGCACAACTTCCAACCAAGGCAGTCCTACTCTGCCCAACAACTCACCTCCTTTTCTGTGGTGACCACTATTTCAAAACTTTGTGAACTGCCACATATTTATTTTCAAATGTCCATTTAAGACATATTTTGTTCCTTTTATCTTCACTACTGATCCTGTATCCTGCCTTGATGTACTTGTTGAGCACTAGATGCAAACCTTAGACAGTGAACACCTGTAAAACCTTAATGACATAACTAAGAATACGGAAACTTGGCAGCTTTTTTGGAGTATGTTTAAGAGAACATTTCTACTTGTTCTCTTAACTGGCATTTATTCTTCAAAGGCATGACATGCCATAAAAGCAGCTCAGTTTCCATGTCTCTGCAACGACAATTTGAACTCCAGTACCTGGCAATCCTTTACAGTAGGTGTGAATTCCTGATAAAATTGACTGGCACTTCTGCTGCCGATTTCAATGAGATCCAAGATTTCATTCTACTCCTGGTGGCTAACATGATTTAAAATGTGGGAAGGATTATTACAATGATGAGCAATCATGTGGCTTACCAAGTTACCTTGTGATAAGGTCACCACAGAAATTCCTCAACTGGAGCTAGATGGATTAAGATTCTCTTTCCTCCTGGGGCAGTTAAGGAGTCCTTTCTTAGCATGCGCTGCTGTTCCTCTGAGCATGGAGCAGCCTAACAACAGCCAAGAAAGCCTGCAGCCTACGGCACCAATCGCAATTGCACTTAGGTCACATTCTTCAGCTTTTCTGTGCCCATGAGGACTGGATATTTTTGATAAGGAGGACTAGTGTAAGATTGATACAGTTGTTTCATTCCATTGCACTGTGATTTATACAAAATCCCTGAAAGTTTGTATCCTCATTCCCACACCAGAATGCCTTTTGTGCTTGGTACCTTACATGCAAAAATAATCCAAGCCTTGTGAAGTTTGCAAGCTGGAAAGATGAGACAATGGGCAGGAAGCGAAATAACCACAGAGAGGCAAAGGTTTTTGTCAATGTCACACAATCCCTCAGCAAAGACGTGGAAAGTAAACAGAAATCACACTCGATACTCATCTTCAGGCTAGGCCAGAGCCACTCCATAGTCCACGGAAGGCATGATCCCAGTGCTGGGGGAGACCACTCCTTCAATTTCTGAACTTCAGGAATTCAAGAAATATTAGCCTTTATACACAAAACCTTGCAAGATAATTCCTCAAGGTTTAAAAAAAAATCCTCTAAGAGGAAAATGTGTAAAGATCTATCATAGCAGAACACCTTGCCAGATTAATGAGAAACCTGTCTGTAATACACTAAGGGATTTCAGCTGGATCACAGTGACTGCCATTAAATGAAACCATCAGCTTACTCTCTCCTCCAGACTGTATGGCAAGCATGACAACAAATATATTCCCATTGAACAAATGACAACATAAGGACAGAATTTAACAGAATAATTTCCATTGCAAAAACTATTTCCTGGCCTATGAAATCACCAAACAGAGATCATTGCCAAACGCAGTATGTGCTTACTTGCATTGGGAGTTCCAAGCATTGTCACCATCTACAGACATGATATGAAGAGATTTATGTTATCTGAATATGACAGCAGCACAGACTGACAACGACAGATGCTGCAGCCATTTTAAAAATGCCAGGAAATAATTTATCCCATTTTTCCCTAAATTTGGCTATTAACCTGGTGTACTAACATGCCTTGGTATACAAGCCACAAAGGACTAGGCCCCTGTTAGTACAGAACAGCACACCTCTACTGAAGACACTAGAGGGACACCTATAGCTTGGCACGGGCCAAGAGATACACAGAGGACATACCACCAATTGAAAGGGGCTTAGCAACACTGTTCTTTCATCTGTTTGCCAGCAGAAAACTGCAGCAGCACATGCCTTCCTTCAGCCTATGGCAGATGCCAGGCACAGACAGGCTGAAAACGTGGCTCAACAATCTGTTAAGACTCTTCCATCTGAGAGTATCAATTAGAGTTGCATATGAAGTATATGGCCCCTTTGGTAAACTTTCATTGAATAATGAAGAAAATTTACCAAATTGTGCATAATTATATGGGTTAAGGCTCATTTTAGGTTTATTGTTAATTTTATATTTACCTAGATACGCCAAATATTCAGTGGAATTTTATGAAGACTCAACATTTGGACAGAATATGCAATATTTGACATCACAGTAAACTGCACATTCAAGATGAAAGTTTTCCAATAATATTGCTCACCTTTCCAGTCAACACACTTCATAACATTCCCATTCAGCACTTAACATGGCACTCATGCTAACTGAAGTGATATAGTGAAAATATCAGTAAAGACAAATGAGGACAGTCTTGTAACTGAAGAGCAAATTTGGGTACAAACTGAGCCCAAGTCAAATGAAGACAGCATGGAGGTTCACTCTTACCAACTTTCCTAATAGGCTTCAAATCAGATGCCACTTGTCTCAGCTTTGCCCCTAACTGACTTTGGCACATGGCAGCTGACAGCAAGTCACATCAATCCAGATTTTCAGAAGAACTTGGTTGTCTAAAAGGAACCTGAGGCAAAGACTTCTGTGCTTCATTTATGGTGCAATTCTCAAAACACATACAAAGTCCAGAAGTCTGCTAGCAAAATACTTTGTGCCCCAAACACCAAATTGTGCTCCTCTATCTCTTGGAAGAAATATATATATATGACTATCCAAGGCCTACAAATATGACAGAACCTGCTTCATCCAATCTGGGTTCTCTAAGCATTTACATGCACTAGACAAGTATTTCATCAGCTCCAGCTGCAGGCTGGATCAGTAAGCCAGTTTACCTGTAGCAATTTAACTAACAAGTAGGCTACCTTCACCCACAGGCAACTTTATGATCATTTATGTAGCATTGCTTTTTATTCCATAAAAAGGAGACAGACAGAATACAGAGCATTGCAGTAACATTAAAGCATTGGTCTTCAGTATGGTAAAAGCTTTAACAGCAGACAGTGCTGAAAGACTTAGAGAAATAACAAGGGTTTTGTTTGCACAGTTTACTATTCCATATTTCAGTCTGACAGTCTGGAAAGATAAGAAAACAGAAAAGAAAGTGAATGTGAACAGAAAGCTCAGAAGAAAGTTAACTTCCATCTTTCTTTCAATGAGACCAACACCCAGTAAGAAATTAAATATCCTTTCTCAAAAGAAGTATCTGTAACTTGCTGCAGGCAAATAGTCAACATCAATGGGAATGGGATTGTTTGTCTTTATGGCTTTCTATGCCTTGTTAGCCTTCTCCTGTGTCAGTCTGCTGTGGCCACAAAACTCATCCTGAGCCCTTCTGACACACTTCTGTTTTTTTTATACATCCCCTTTTCTGCCCATTGCTCACCAACAGCAGCTCAAGTATAAGTAATGCTGCACACTTTCCATTTCCTATGAAATATACAAACTATAAGATTTCATACACTTTGTACAGTATGCCATGTAAACACAAAGAAACATTCCAAATAAAATCAGAAACTACATCATGAATGCAAAACAAATGTAAACATCTTTAAAAGGACCAATTTGCTATTCTTAATGCTGAGGGACATCAGAACAGTCAGGATATTCAAGTCACAAAAGCTGCAGTAAAAATTGTGAGGTCTTATTTTGGTCCAACTATTTGTACTGTGAAATTTCTGACTTGAAATGGGCGACTGCTTGCTGTCATGCTCCTAAAAAATTAAAAATTGATGAAGTGGATCAAATGCTTTTTACCAAAAGTAAAAATAAAGCTCCTTGTGATATTTGGTAACATCAGAAAAGGTCAAGTGTTTCATGCAAATCAAACAATTACAAAGAAACCTTCTGCCAGTCCTTAAGCTGTTCAAATTTAAAGATAATGCAGTAGGGCAGGTTTTTTCCTTCCTTATCAATGCTCAATTTTGTTAAAACATTTGTGCTGTCCTGGTTACTGGAGCTTTGGGCTTCAATCTGGCTTCTTGCAGCTGTCCCCATTAAAATATTAAAAAAACCTGGCTGCTTTGATTTATTGCTTGTTCTAAGCTGAGTGAACTAAACATGCCATCTCTTGTATCAGCTGACAAATTCTAGATGTCTCATTGTATACTGTCTTTAAGTCCAAGGAATAAGCATGGTTTTGTTTCTATAGCTGGATTCTCAGACAGAAAAATCCAAGTACCTACTTTGCAGTCAATATAGCTCAGCCTATTCATCTCTGCCATCTAAAGCCACCTCACTACACACACATGAAATAGCAATGGTTCTCTCCCCACGTACTACCCCATCACTGCACTTGATGTGTGTCATGAGCTCAGTAAGGATAAGGTTAACAGCAACTTCAAGGCGTTAGCAAATTCAGTGACTCTTAAGGGAAAGACACACTCCCCACATACCCTCACAGCTGCATTGCTACAAACTAGGCATACACCAAGTATCTCTGTCCGTACTACCGAACCAAGCACCAACAACGCCCCAACTAGAAAATCAAAAGCTGAACATGTTCTGTATCTCATATTCATTTCCATTCCTACCCCATAGTACAGGAACCCCATAATAAATATTCTGCTACGTATTACTTTAGGATTCTCTAGGAAGAAGAAAAGGCTGATTGTCTGCCAAATGCCACCAATGTGCTGTCTCAGCAAGCCATAGTGGGATGTATGGTGGACTCAAGCGTGCACCATCAGCAGAGGTGTCTCTCAGAGTCTGCTGGGACACCCGCCCTCCCCCTCCTGCTATGCTTCGGAACTTATCCAATACAAACACACAGTTAGGCCTGTATCCAAACCATTTGTATCAAGAGCGAGTCTGTGCTCAAACATAAGCACTGACATACACTTCATCCCAGAGCACGCTGAGGCTGCAGCAACAGCAAGCAGTCAACACCACTTGCCAGCCCCTCCACAACCACCTGTACACTGAGGAAAGGGACCTGCACGAGGTAACGCCTGGCTGGTTACTGTGGTGTCAAGCAGCCTTTGGTCCCCCAGAGACTCACAAAGGAGGTTTTTGGTTTGATCTGCAGCAGCAAAAAGGGATTTCATCAGTCTGAATTGTATCAGCATTTCCATGTGCCATACATACCAGAGAAAAGCTGTAAAATATATGTCAGTGACATTTTCAGAGTTCAGAAGTTTGAGTCACCAGTTATTCCCTCACTCCCTTGTTTATTGCCTCAATAACCCATGCAGGAAAGGTGAAAGGCCAACCAATGAAAACAATGAATATTAAAAAGGTTAAAGTATATGATTATAAGTGCATTAAAAGTTTACAGTTTTGCTACCGACTACACTGAGGATATAAATGATGTCTTATTCTCTTGACAACGCAGAGAAAGTGGGACAAAGAAACCTGTTCTTGTGGTAAAAACTCTAATGGAAATCAAGTGTTGCAATTTAACTCTTTCTGTTTGCAATCTGCAGGATGTACACCTCTTAAGATATACCAAATGCACAGTTCAGATGATTGATCTTCATATTGATTGCAGTGCCCATATATGTAATTTAAATTTTGAATATGTTATTGGATATCTGAATGACAGATTATCTATCCACTGTGACTAAGCAGACTTGAAAACCTGTCTTTCTGGTACAGTGGATAATGAATTCCCATTTGAATCTCTTTGATCATTTTATTTTTGTTTCAAAGGTGGCACAGAACAGCTGCTTAAGGCACAGAGCTCAAAAGGCACTCTAAATCTAAATGACTGATGCTTGATGAGGCACAAAGACTGCAGGAAGTGCTCCCTACAAGGACAAAGAATGCTCAGGACTGCATTTTTTTTTATTATTGTTATTAATCACTCACCTAAGAAAGTATATTGAAGTGAATTATCTCAATGACTACTTAAAAAAATATCAACCTTAGACATCTTATCAGATAAGGACAGAAAAATCAGCTAATGTAAGAGTCATGTTGACCTCTACAGTGAACTGAAATAGACATTGTTAAGTTTTGCAAGAATTCTGGTTAGATCACATTTACTAGTATTTTTTCTTGTCAAAGAAATCAGAAACAAAATAAATCCTTATAGGAGCATAAGGTTGTTATTTACAGTTTTACCATCTCCATTTAATTACACATTTAAAATAAAATATATAATAACTTCATTCATATTCCAAGTAGTAACATGATGTACACCTGCCAAATTATCTGAAAATGGTAAAAATCCGTAATCTTAGATTTTGGTAATGTACTTGAATGCCACTACACTAACCCTATACAATACCAACATTAAATGGATTATAGATAATGAAAAGAAGTAAATAATTCATTTTTGGTGAGAAACCATATTGGAATGTGAGAGTTGTAATGACCAACTGATGCTAATCAATGCATTTTATTCCATCTTCCACTCAAAGACAGATTAACAAGTGACAGATGAATGAGAAGATGTGATTAAAAACCTGGGTAGCTTTTCAGAGCACTTTGGCTTTTCTAGTATGATATGTTCAATTAAAGATACTCATTTAAAACAACAAGCATTTTAACCCTAAACTGTATTGTAGCCCTTTAGCAGTATACTGCTTAGTATTTAACAATACTGAATATACTTAGAAGGGAATTAATGCTCTAGAGAGCTGTAAGTTGATTCTGAAACTAATACAGTCTTAAGAGTGAACAGCAGTTGAATGTTACTGCCCCCAAATGCTGTTAGAGAACTAGTATGATCACAGGTAAACAAAACAGCTGCAGAGAGGAACCAGCAGATATTTTTAGGCTCATACACAACAGAGCTGGAACAGCTCTCAAAATAACGCATCCACTTCTCATACCCACATTTTTAAAATAGATTTTCTTAAATAGATTAAAAGATTTCAGAGACAAAAACTTCATTCGAAGACTGGGTTAAAGTCTGGAGATAAAAGGCATTTTAAAAAGACAGGGAGATAGATAAGCTTGGGGAAGAAAAATATCTAAGTACTGAAGACCTTTTTAATTTTTTGAAAGGTAATGTAACAAGAAACATTAGGTTGAAGTTTTGCCTGACAAATTCAAACTCTCCTTCAACACTGAGGGCAATTAACTAGTTAAAAAGAAACAAAAAACCCAAAAAAAGATAGAAAATCTCACTTCATTCATGTCTTCTCATCAAGAGTCTGGAAATGGGTCAGAGGAAAGACAGATCATACAGTCTCATCATGACTAGAAAACATTTTACACAAAAGAGCCTCTTCTAATGTTCAACTCTATAAATGAGAAAATTCATTCAGTGAAGACAAGGGTTATATAAAAGATCTTATAATTTTATGAACCTCAACATTTTAGGAGCAAATGTGGATTCCACACACCGCATCATGCTGTTAGAGCTATGAAAACCATGATGAGCAGAGGAAAGCCCATTCTTTTTCCTGTCAAACTGGTTTTGACTAAATTAACACATTTCATGAAAGGAACAGTTTTCTATCCTCTGAGAACAACTTCTGCATCCTGAAATTTCTCAAACATAGGGAAAAAAAAAGGATTTGGAAGTATAGCTGAAATACCTCCCACTCCAAAGTAAGCAAATTAGTCTCTGCTTCCTGATAAGCATTATCCTGCATGGCTGGGAGGACTGTCAGTCCACCTTTCTGAGGCATCAGTCAAGGATGCAGGTGGAGAGGAACAAGGGTGCTGAGGTTTTACCTATTTTTTTCCAGAGAAGTACTGCCATGGGGGGTAGCGTGCTGCTAAATCAGGAGCCAAAAGAGAACCCCACATCAGCTTCTGACCTCCTCACCAAAAAATCAGCTACGCAATGTGCCCTAACTCCTGGCACACAGACAGCGCCCAAGATTTTCAACCCAAACTACTTGCAGCAGCAAAGAAAAAGTCACTATCTTGAAAAAGCAAACAGGAAATTTACTTGTTCAGAAGGTTCAGACTAACTTAGTCAAACATTAGACAAAGGTCTGAAAACCTGGCACATACAACCAAAAGAACAAGACTTCTTAACTTTCTATTAACCATCAAGGTGCTAAATCTGAGGTAAAACTGTCTTTTGGCTCTTGCACAATCCCTCCCCACCATTAAACCAAAATTTCATTTGACATACCTCCTGCTTTAGAATCTCCTTAGCAAGTTTCACCCTCAAGGCAAACCTGAAAATCCAAGTTTTTTGTTGTGTCTTGAAGATGAGTGGATGTCAGCCCTCACGTGGGGCACCACAGCCGCTCAGGGACGGGCCTCCCGGGTTCCAGAGGGGAGCCAAGGCCTTGGTCACCTCATGGGGCTGCCCTGAGGGAGAGGAATCTCCTCAGAAGGAGGCATCCAGCCTGCTTGCAGACTCACAAAGATAAACCAGCACACAGCACAGTTTTCAAACTCTCACATCGTTTTTCATGATGTTTTCAAACACCCCCAAGAGCTCAGCAGAAGCCCCTTACAGACTTTGTCCCCATGAGCTGCACGGAGTATCATCGCCCCTCAACACCATGGCAGCTACCTCACAAAGCTACCGTGCGCTCCAAGTAATTCTAAGCTCAAGTTCACATCCAGGACAAGCAAGCCTTTGAAGACCTACTGAGAAGGCTCATTTACACCAGATTTGACCAAAGTTACCCCTCCAAACAGGTATATTTTATGTTTATAACATAAGGGAACAGAGCCTGACTGCTGCCGCCAAGCTGCTCCAACCCCTGCTCCTGCCGCCCACCCAGGGCCCTCCTTCCCTCCCACTGCCCGTGCACCAGGCTCGGCCTCCTCCTCCCTGGCTGGGTGAGCTGGAGCGGCTGGGCTGCCACATCTGAGGCCCTGGGCAACACCACCAAGCTTCCCAACAGACCTGGCTGATCTCTAGGGTACAGGGGATGCCTCCTCTGAGTGGAGCACCTGCCTCTACGCCTGCCAGGCTGATACACAGTGACTTCAACAGTTTTCTTTCCCCTCTTCAAGAACCACTCATTCAGGCACTGACCCCAAGGTCTCTGCAGCCTCACCATCCCACAGCCAGCTAAGCTTTCCCAGATGAGCTTCCTGCATCAGAGCCGCTGCATAAGGAACCATCTTCTACAAACAAGCCAGAGCTTTTCAAAGGCACGAAGGTGACTTAGATGTTCAGCTCCAACAGCCTCACTGCCAACTGTTAACGAATCTCACTTTCAAGCATAACACAAGACACCGATTTCTTTCCTTCAAAGGGAATAACACCAGTATCTGATATTATAGAAATTAAAAGTACGCAGTTGTATTCTGTCACAATACTTCTCTAGCACGCACATATAAGCCTATTGTCACAGTAAATGTATGTTGCGATACCCTTGCTATTTAATTAAAACGGATTAAAGAGGCCTCTATCTGTTACAGGACATCACAGCCACAACCACAAAGCAGATGCCTGTAACTGTAAAAAAAATGTAAGGTTTTGGTTTTTGCTGATTAACATGGAGAACGAAACATGTTTCCAGAGTCACAGGAATGCAGCAGCCATTGACCAAACTACCTCTGCTTTACCGCAAGTAGAGACAAGAACAACAGGCCACGCATGCTTAATGACACTCTTGCACTGCTCTTCTCAAGAGTTGGTTTATTTTATTTTTTAAATTCCTGTCCATAAGTTTTCTTTTACTGCTGCTGATTCATACCCAAGTCTTGTTTGAAAGCTTGCTTGTTTGCTTATTTTTTAATGTGATCATCAGGTAAAATGATCTATTTGTGTCCTTCAGCACGGCTGCTGATCTCTCTGTGGATGCGTCCTGGGAATGGACAGCAAGTGCTACTGACAGAAGTGAGAAAGAGACAAAGAGGGGAAAGGTGGCAGGATTAATGTGGAAAGGATACAATGTGTAATTCTCAATGACAGATACATTTACTTTAGCAGCTCTCCACTAAAATATAATCACATTTACTACCAGAAATTAATGGTTTGAATTCTTTACTTCAGTCAGTTTATACTTATTCCTTCCCACATCAGTTTGCTAGAGCACAGAAAGTTTCTTTCTCCCCCACATGTAAATCTATGTACATACGTACGCACGTACAAACCTCTATACACAGGTCCATCTGCTTAGCTAAGATCAAACACTGCCAACACTGGGCACATAGAGAACTTCCCTCACATGGACACTTTCAGAGATTCCAAAAGCATTCAGATTTTTTGAAAAAGGGAAAATATAGACTTTTTTTCCTCATTTTAAGTGTAACCTGGAACTGAGTTTGAATTGTGAATCTTCAAAACAAGAATTGAGAATTGACAACCCCAATAGGATGTAAAACTACACAGTGTCTACAGCCAGTCAGTTTTCTGACTGCAAAAAACTGAAGTGATTTCTTGGTTTCCCATTATGGACCGACCAGCACAACAGACGTTTCACAGAAATGGTGCATTTCTTTCTGCAGTAAAAGACCTCTCTCTTTTTCTGTGTGGCTGTGTTGCATACTCCCTGAATGTGGTTCATAGTAAGAAATAAAGAGTACAGCTTTAGGCCATTTTCCTAAAGGTGTTGAGCCACTACTACACTCAGCACTGAAATTACCAATTAATTAGACACTTGGAAAGCAGACTTAAATTCCCAAAAACCCTAAAAAACTTGACATAGGCTCCAAAATCAGTTACATATGATCATGTTGAATGGTGCAGTATCTTTAAATATGGATGATATCATTATTTATGCCAAGCTAAGCCAAGCGCTTAACAACAATTTAAGGCTGAGCACGCTCTTTTATTAAAGAATACCTACAGAGGGCTAGGAATATTCCACAGAGCTCTCTCCACACCCACAAGTCCATCAGAGGTCTATAGCTGTCTCTCACACTGTGTTTTAAAACAAGCAGCACCTCATCACATGAGGCACCCACTCATCACTGGTTGCAACTGACAGAGAAGCCTCTGAGGAGTCTAAACCAGACGACCTAGTGACAGACTGCAAGCTCAGTGTGACACAGGGAGGATCCATATACAGATTTCCAGCGCAGTAGCATGCCTGCTTTGCTTAGAGGCGTGTAGTTGCGTAAATGCATTAAATCCTTATGGCTGAATTAGAAGAGAAAAGCATAGAAACAATGCATGTTTACAGTTTCTAAGAAGGAAGCCTTCAAGGGTAAAATCACAAGATCACAAGTTTTCTTCAGCTGGCATAGCACCTGCTGCCAAACAAGCCCTTGTTTTTTCAACCAATTGTTTGGTGTACTGTAACAGTGATTGATGAGCACTTACTATCAGCATTTTAAACCGTTCATTATGGGAACCTGGCCCATTCCATGCTGCACTATGTTATTTTAATTAGTGTCTTGCTGCTTTGTCAAGCACATTAAAACACTAGCTGTAAGTTTTCCCATTTACTCTTCAACCAAAGCTACCCTGTGCACATAACACACGGAATGGATATCTGGATCAAAGCTACCCTGTGCACATAACACACGGAATGGATATCTGGATACAATCTACAGTTTGTGTGATGGGAGGGAAGATAAGGCATAGGGGATAGTTCATCTCTGAAACAGGAGATAACTCAAAAGT
>NW_010140358.1:0-27547 GCF_000699245.1 Pterocles gutturalis | reverse complement strand
TCCCTAGCAATGAAGAAACACGTACAAGTTAACATAGGTCAGCTGTTGGTATATTTAAGTGAATGCTTCCTTTTCTTTTTTCTTTCCTGTTAATTCTGATTTAGAAATGCACAGACTCTACCTGAGCGAGGCAGAAAGGATTGGTTGAAAACTGTGATTACTGTCAAACACATGCAACCAATTTTTACTTGAACATGAAGACTTTCTTCTGCTAGTTTTGGAGTTAAGTTTCCACAAAGCAGTTAAGAGACCATCTGAGGAAACATTAATAACTATGGTCTGGGGAAGAACTTTCCAAAGCTGAAGACGTAAGCTCTGCTTCTATACATCTCCCCTATTTCCAGTGACCAGTCCAAACTGAATCAAAAACAGCTTCTAGCTTTTCTTTATCAACACTATATCCTTGAGAACATAGGCTCTTAGGAGAATAACAGACTTTCCCAACATCCTTCTGTGGCAAAATCAAGAACCACTTGCAAGCCTGAAAACCAGTACAGCATCTTTGGTTCTGACAAATGGTTTCTCTCAATGATGTTATTAACTAGCGGTTTGAAAGACCATTATTACAAAATGCTTTACAAGTGTTATCACTGTCAGACTAGACGAACAAGATGAACTGAAAGGAAATCCCTAAGAGATATTTTACACAGAACTGTCACTATTAATCTGCAGCTGAATTTCTGACCACAAAATTCTTGGGACCCTGGCTTTCTTTACCAACGTCTCATTAAAAAGTTAAGAATCTAAACCATGTGGCTTCTTTACAGGTTTGCATCCTTCACAGCATGGTCACAGGATCCATAGCCAACCCTACAAGAAAACGGGCATGCGTAGTCATCCCAACTGTAATTCTGGACAGCAGTCACCTGCCATGAACATCCCACACGGAGCAGTGGCTGCTGCTCCTTTAGCATTTACCTTTAAACTAGCAGGCTGAAGAACAGCTCAGGACTGCCCAGCTAGGATTTGTACTTATCACCTACCTTGTGCAGATAGTTAAAGGCAGAGCAGATCACTGAACCTGGTATAAAAAAACCAGGGCTTTATTGCATCCTGACCCATAACTCTATCTAGCATCTTGTAACCCCATCGTTGTGAGTTATATCCCCTTCTGTGTTCTCATCACAGGTTTTTACAGCTTCTGTGACATCCAGCATAGAGGAAAAGATTAAATATTGAAAACTGAACTTATCACATACCTGACATTGACAAAACTCTCCTGTGTTACCCCATGCAATGCATAGATCTGTTGCAACAGCAAGGTATACCTATGTATACCTGCAAAATCTTTCCCTCCTGTGTGCAATGTATTTGAAAATTTCAGCAGAAGTATTAAAATAGCAATGAAGCACCCAGTGCTGTGCATATGGTTTCATTTCAGCCAGGAATATCCCCAGGCTATCTCCAGCAGCCCATACATGGGAACATGAGCTGCAAAAGCAAGTTCATCATTATCACACTGAAATCAGACAGCTGCAGCTCCTGGAACCCAACTACACAAGTATCCAGGGCAAATTTGGTGGAAACACAACTCTACAGGAAATGAAAGCTTAAAATAAAAGACACAGCAGATTACAGCATTAATTGAAAAATATTTTTGTAATAGCAGTCTAATTGGTTGAAGCTCTGGACTAGGCATCAGTCTGGGTTTAATTTCCAGTTCTAAAGCTAGTTTGTCTGTGTTCCTTAAAAAAGTAACCTTTATGTGAATCAACCGAAGTTTCACACGCACATCCTGCGGACCATGCCATATAAGAACCTATGAAAAGAATTAATCTAGCCTGATGGATTTGTAGCAGAGATTTACAAGATAACCTGTCAAATGAAGCATGAGAACCACTGTATAGGTCATGTAAAGAATCATCAGTTAGCAGAAGTGTTTTTTACACAACATTCAAGAATTTGGACCCCACAGGGACAAACCAGATTCCCAATGTGTTACAGACTTTTTTAACTCTCAAGTCTCTGCCTGCTGAAACTGTGTGCTCACATGGAGCCCGAGGACAGTCTTCCAAAGCACTGGCCCCATTCTTACTGCAATCAGCAGCCAGAGGAAAGCTGAGTTCTGTTTCTCCTCATTTCTCTTACTTGCCTTGCCCATTCAGGCTGGAGGTTTTTCAGGAAAGGACTGTGCTCTGAGTTTTTATACTCCCTAACTGAAGTCTTAGGTAAACATGCTCTTTAAATATAACTTATGAATATACTCTATTAACCTTTCACTTTATACCGTGATTTAACAGCAAAACATAACATTTCAGTCTGTACATTTTGCTAACTTTAATTCAAGGCAAACTATTTTCTATTTGTACAACCCAGTCAAACACAAACATATTTTAGTGATGTGTAAATTGATGAATGACACAAACTGAAAAGCCATTCACTAGCAGGCCCATCGAAAATTTCACCTCTCAGTGAACTTAAAATCAAAACAAATTAATGTATACTGTAAAAGGTATATAATTACTACACTTGGAAACCTTTGTTGACAGCTCCTAGAAGCTGATGTGTACATACCAAGAGATTTTACAAGAATGTCATGAACTGAAATACTGTGCCCACACTTGTGCCATACTCCGGCACTGTGGACTGTCCCTGTGCTCTTTTGCAGGAAGATAGGAACAGAGGCTGAAAAAACAAACAAACAAACAAAGAAACTAACACTATACATGTTGTACACCTGACACATTGGAAGTTCTTATTTGTAATATTCTGGACTGCAAACCAGAGTTGTAAGGCAAACGTCTGCATTGCAGTGAACTGTACCATGTATTTTGCAATGTACACATGGAAGCAATGCTGATTTCCCATTAATGGATCACTCCACAATTCATGTAAAGCAGTAATTTGGAAAGAAAGCTGATTTTCTAAATACAATATTCTGGAGCTGAAGCTTTTGCCTTGAATTTTGGGAAGCTGGGTATATGACTCAGGTATTAGCTTTCTCCATTTGCATTGTAAATCCATTTCCTACGTAATAACTTCACTACTTTGTTAAATAGTTCCTAAAAACAACTGAATGTAATGAATTCTCATAGCCATTGCTACCATTATTACTTATAAAAGAGGATTTTCAGTTACCTTAATTAAAAAGCACAAGTCAAGGCTCTGAGTACATCTCTACCATCACTAAACTCGGAGTAAGACAAATCAAGACTAGCAAACTAAGAGAGAACCAAATACCAGCCACTGCTGGCATTTTGAACATTACAGCCCCTAGCCCAGCAAATCAAAAAAGCTTGAAAATATGAACCAAATGCAATACTGTGATTTTTTTACATGGCTTACTGTGAAAAAGCAAATAGTGCTGCACATAGGAGATCCAGCCTCTCCCCACTACAGCAGCAGGACTGTAAGGATAAGGATTTCCGTGTTCAAGGAGAGGGATTGGTAAGAACTGGGTTCACTTCTGCACTCACTTTGTTTTACATGAAGTTGTGCCTCTAGGGAAGTGTAGTTCAGGTAAGTTTTACCAGTTGGAAATATCCCATCAGGTTTATCCCATACAGGCATCAGCAAGCCCACAGCAGATGAGTGTGTCAGGAAAACAGCGGCAAGTAAAGATGGAGGCTTTTAGTGTCTGAAGTTTTATTGGCAAAGATTCAAGATGTTAGAAGAGAGTTTTCAAGAACATCCAAAGCCACTGCAGCTTTGACAAAACGTCATAGAGACTAAACCAAGCAATAATTTCAACAGAACTGGTGCTTTTACATGTCCACCTTTCAGTCTGAAAAGGGTATTTTTCCTGGTGACAATGATAAACAGAGTTTCAAGTTTGATATTTCTTTCCCAGCAAGTATTTGGGTTTTGCAACAAACACAAGGGACTGGCAAAAGAGGTAGATTTTTAATTTAAAAAAAAAAAAATCATCTTTACCTGGAAGCAATGAATGTCCAGCTGTCTGGCCAAGACTGGGCCTCTAAACCCTCAGCATATTAAACACAGTGCCAGGTCCTCCAGGTTGACTGCGCAAGTCCCATCATCACTAGCACCAGGCTTGTTTGTGCAAAGAGTAAGAGTGAAGAACAAAATCAGAAGCCTTCACATAGCCTCAAAAGTGAGACTGAGAACCTGAAATATATTGTTCTACTGGGAAGAAGGGAGAAGACAGATTATAGTATGAAAACACTAAATTATAATGACACATTTATTTAATTAGTTGTGCACACACAATAAGAAAAGAAAGGGAAGAGAAATAATAGCATCTATACTCACAGAAGAAATTCCCCCTATTCCCCAGGGCATCATAGCAGGGGTACCACCGATAAGGAGGCATCTGCTGATCAATGAGATGGTCTCAGCCTGCTCATTTATGCTTTAATTAAATGTGTGCAGCAGTTCACTCAGCTGATAAAGGCTCCCACGGGGGACTATGTCCAGGGGAAAACAAACGATCAAAATGAACGAAAGTGATTAGAGGAAAAAAAAAAAGATGATGAAGTGCAGCTAGGGGAGAAGTCAGACCCAACAGTCACACTGTGCTTTTCATCTCTATGTGCCACCCTTCCTCTCCACCAACTCACAGGGGATGGCAAAGAAATATCCCAACACACAAGCTCCGATTTGCATGCAGAAAAGCAGCCTGGATTTCACCCAGTCTAAACCCCTTTATTTTATCAGCGTCCTGTGCATGGATCCTTCAGTTTCAGCCAACAGAAAACAGTCCTTCTAGCAGTTACTGAAACAATATCAAAACCCTGGCTCTAGCTTTAGAAACCACAAGTCCATTGAGTGCATCCTCAGCATCAAGGCCATTTGTGAAGAAGTTAGACTAGATCCAGCAGCCAATATCATCATCCATTACCTTAGCTGACAGCATCAGGCCAAACCCCTGAAGCCAGACACAGTTGCTGTGCAGAACCCTACACTCAGTCCAGCAATAAGCACACTGTCCCCTAGACCCCAGTAACTACAGCCCCTACCCTGGTCCCTGTTCAGTGCTGCATGACTTCAGTCTGTTTTCTGTTCTTACCTCCTCAAAAAAAAAAACAAAACTCCAAACCCCCAAAACCGCAACAAGCCATCTTACTGCCTCCTCCAGCTTCTGGGGAGAAAACCAGCCTTCTGCGTGTCCAGAGATGTAGATGACGTTTCCATCGGTAATATGTATCCTGAATCCATTACAGACAAATACCTTTGTGCAGAATGTGAAGGAATCATGTTCCTGCATACGTACGATGTTGGGTTTTTTAAAAAATAATTTGGTACTGAGTCAGGAAGATATAATTTGCCATTAGAGATCTCATGGCTTTTCACAAACGAGGTCAAGGTCAGTAATTCTGATCACTGTCTACATTCTTGTTTAATTTCATCCTTTAGCTATTGCCTGTGACAACTGGGCAACTGTGCTGTAAAATAACAACATTTTACCACAAAAACAACAGCTCCAGCAGTGACTGCACTAATCATATACCAAAATAGTTTGTAAAAAATGCATGACAATGAAAAGCTCTTTAAAAGAAGATGACCTTATTATAATAGAATTTGATTCTAAATATCAAGGTGTCCTGAGGCTGTACCCTAAACAGCACTGTCGGGTATCACTGACGTACCCACAGGCACACATAAACATATGTAATGCAGAATCATTTTCATCAGAGCACAGAGATAACAAATCTGCATATGTATGCTGTTGAAAGCAGTACAATTCATTTCACAATAAAAAGGAGAAGAGCGATGTTCCCCATCTCTTCCTGATGAAGCATTTTACGGCACTGTAGGTGCACACATTATGCACAGAATTATGTGCCTTGTTTTCCCTTTTAGAGAGCTGTGCTTAGAAATAAAGAAAGTGTATCACATCTAGGGAGATAAAACTCATTTTTGAGTTGTATCATGAATGAGTTTGTGTGCCCTCCTAAATGAGAGAAAGGAATCTGAGGAGAGTGGAACCCAGAATGGCCAAAGTTACAAGGAAGGCCCTGTTGGGACCAGCCAAGAGAGAATTTGCTTTCAGCTTCCCATCACACAGTCTTTCCCAACTGACAGAAAGCTAACGCAGCAGCTCCACTAGTGTTTTACAGAGTTCACAAATCAATGTGAAATTCCATATGCTTTGCTGAGACACCAGCACAAACGTGTTTGGGAATATTTATGCACACATATAGTGTATATGTAAGCACACTGAGAGATAAGGGCCCCTCCTCTCCCTTCAGATTTGCATGAAGTCAAACCAAATTGATGTGGTATTTGGCAGGGAATGTAGGAGGATTCACAGAGCCATGCCATTGAATTTGCCAGGTAAAATATTTCATTCTGTTATTGGAAATCATTATTCTCACTCTCTAGAAATCCCCTTGTATTTTGAGTGTTTGTGAAGCAAATGGAACTGCACCAGTAAAGCCATTCAGAATTTAAAGTGTCACAGCAAAAATGTTACATACCTTGAGAATTGAACCTTGGTATTGAGTTCCTTACTAGGTTAATCACTTTTCTGCCAGTAGGTGGATTTCCTCATTACAAACTCTCTTCGCACCAGTTTTTGTTCTCACTTCCCTTCAATAATCAAACATGGAGAACACATTCTGTTTCAACTGAGGGGAAATCATGACTTCCAGTACTTAGGAACAGCTTTTGATGACCACAGAAAAGGAAATTCCTTTTGCTTTGCTCTCCCTGTGCTCATCCCAACAGTGCCTTCCTTCTAACTTTAGCCATTTTGGTTTCCACTCTCTGCTAAAAGTGTACATTTTCATGTACATTTTTGTCTTCTTTTTAAATAAATACTGCTTTATGATCAGGGAGATACATAAAACCAGCAAGGACAGACAGTGAAATTTAGCCCAAACTCAGAAAATAGCTATGTACTTTTACCTACTACAGGAAGCCACAAGATGAAAACACAAACTTTTTGCCTTAAAGAAAGGTCTTCTGTGTTCGAAACACTAGTTGTTCCAAATGTACTAGTTGTCACAGGGATGCCTAGTCAGATGTTCCCCCACATCTTGTAAGTCAGCTACCATATGACTTCAAAAGACAGATTCAGCTCCTAAAACACTTCTGAAGTAACATTTCCATAAGCAACACACTTATCCATGGGCTGTGCTGCTTCTTGGAGGGGGCTGGATGCATACAGCAGAACAGATCGCCTTCATCACAGGCAGCAACCCAGATGAAGCTGATTGCTCATAAGTATTCACCATCTCACTGCAATCATAACACAAGAAATCAGGACACCAGGGCTTGGGATGTTCAACACACCTGCCAAGCAGCAATTTGAACTGGGGTAGCTGGTGCTCAGTCTTTCTTCTATTCAGGCCCCCGGTGCAGAAGCACCACAGCACAGTTGGAGTTGGGATCATTTCCATGCCCATCTGCAGCGGGCTGGGATTCTGGCTGAGAGTGCAGTCGGGTTTAGATCAGAACAAAGCACGGTAATGACTAGTATTGCCACTTCAGACCACACGATCTTCATTAATTTAATCATTACTGCAAGCATCATCAGTATGTCTAAAAATAAGCCACTTGAACCAGGAGAAAGTTTCCAAATTCTGTGTTTCTATTCCTTTTTAATAAAGCTCAAGCTTGCTAACAATATGCTGCAGCACAATGGAAAATTCTCATTTATAAAATAATGTAAAATCTATCTGGTGTGTGGGAAGGAGATAAGGGCTGTTTATCAACAGGAATAAAACGATTGAAATTAGAAATAAGATGCTGGATATCCTTCATTTGCAGACTGCACAGCTGCAATTAGCAACACAAAGAAGGTATTCACCATTTCAAAAATCTTAGTGCATTAATGCACCTTGCTAAAACTATCTGCAATGCAAGGTTCTGCCTCAGAATATAATTAATTTTAAACACAGAAAATTTAAAATTCATCTAAAGTATTTGTATTCTAAAAAATGAGCATCTATTTAAATTATTCTGGATACTTGCACACAAGTGTATATTCCTATATTTCCCTGTGATAAGACTTCAGTCATTTTTATTTTCCATTAAGTATCTATATAATTGACACCAAATTTTTTAATCTCATTTCGTTCAGCATGCATGGTCATTTATAGATCTAGATACAAATATCATCTGAAGTGAGAATACAAAATAACGCTTTCTTCCTTAATGTGCAAATTTAAAACCCTTTCCTATAATTTATTTTATAATTCCCTTTCTACCACATTGTACTTGCATTTAATATCACTTCAGCTGAAGTACAATGTAAATTTCTCACCAAAAGACTCCATCTTCAGGAGAAATGTCTGTGTTTCCAGTCTTTGTATCTCCTATTTAGCATTTTTCAAATTAAATCTCTCCTAGATGAATCCAGTATATTGCTCAGCAGTTATTGAAATTTATGAACACGTTTAAGCTTTTTCATACCGCTGTTAACCATTATGATTGCCTCCTTTAAATCTTTCATTTTATAGCTATCATTTCAGCAGACCGTATTGGTGACACTCATTAATTTCTCAGATTGCAACCGCACCTGTACTTAACATCTCAGGGTAGAGTTATCCTTCCACAGCCCTTCCTTGCTTGTTTGCTTTAACCTCCTGCTCCACCGAATCCCCAAATGTTCTGGCATCAAACCGGGAGAAGGCTGGTACTTTGGGGAACTGCCATCACACTTAATGGGTCACATTGTCACCTCTGCTTCCACTGTACACAAAACCCAGTAGCAGTTGTTCTAAACAACTCCAAATCCCGTCAACCACCACTGATACAACAGTCAGAGTCAAGGCAGAGGCTACTGCCTCAAACCAGCCAGCATCAGCGGTCCAACCCAGCACACACAGCTTTTCTATCCCTTCCCCTGCTAGAGTATCCTTTCTCTTTCCTTGATCCTCTTAATTCATGCCCAGCTAAACCAGATGATGCTGCAGCCTGTGGCTGACAGTGCCCTATCTTCCGAAGCTGTGCTTTAAAGCACTTGAAAACCTTTTTGTATTTGTACACACCCATATCCAGATGCATACTGTACTTTCCTACAATTAAAGATTCATTTAAATTCTGAGATGACCTATCTAAACTGACAATCACATATCTCAGCAGTGACCAAGCAAAGAACTCACGACCATGCTGCTTTCTTACAGCATAAATAACTGGAAGTCAAACAGGTGGAGGTAAAGCGAAGCTTACGAGGGAGGGGATAACAGCGTTTTCTCTGCAGCCTCTGCCTTCTGCCTACCCTTGAGCCACTGACACTGGGCTGTGCCGGCCGCGCTGCCCTCTGCATTAGCACACTGGCACGCTGGCCGGTGCCGTACACGTTCTCTGGCTCTCAGAGCCCAGCGGTGGAGTTGAGTAGATCTGCTTTTGCAGACGGCAAGATCAGTTACACCCCATTGCAGCTTTAAGCAGACATGACTTAAATACAGCTTGAATCATACAGAGAAAAGCCAGAACCTCAGAACTTGAATACACAGTTCAGTGCCCAAGAGGGCTACTTATTTGCAGGGTAACACAAAAGTCACGCTAGAAATGCCAACAACTCTGAACATGCTGCTTTTAGGCATGATTAATAAATTTGTCCCAGCTTCTCTTCCTGGTATCTCACTAGCCCTCATTAACAGTGATAAATCAGAAATAAAAGAAAAAATTAAGTCTCAAATTTGTTTTTAAAAGGTAAACTAAATACTAACATGACTGTCACTGTTAGTGATATTGAAACTGTACTATTTTTCGCAAAAGCATTCTCCGTTTTTTCATGTTACGCCACAGATACCTGATAAAAATATTTGGTTAAGTCCTGATGTTAAATTCAAATGCTTTTTAATAAGCTATTTTATTATAGATTTCTTGCTAGGGTGAATATAATTTGCTCTAGCTCATTTAACCACAGTTCACTGGAAAGCAGGAGCAAAGACCCTGCAGCGAAAGGATGTACAGCTGCTTTGTTCTGCCCAGACTCAGTGATGCTCATTCAGTTGCTCTTTGAAAGCATAAAGATTTAGGGGAAAATGAACTGGCATAAGCATTTGCTGAATTAGAAGGTACTAACATTTTTAACAGCATTTTTTTTTCTAAGTGTGGCCATTTCACAAAAGTAAATATTTAGTGGTTTAATACCAGAACCATTTGAGGTTTACCCTCTATGCCCAGAGGATCACGCAGGTTTGTAGTTACTGGTTTGTGTGCACCAGGCACATTTGTTTCATGTGAGCTACACTAAGATTTCCTAACTCACCAACTTGCCCACTCAGGAAAATGCTCTTTAAAGTTCGGTCCAACTTTGCCTCAGACATTACCTTCATCACAAGGTGGTAACTGATCATCAGCACCCAGAGGATGCCGGGAGATGACACAGCCCCCACAGATCTCCGTGTGCCGTGGCTATAGTTACATACGCGCTAATTCTCATAGTCAAATTCTGTCACAAAGGTGCTCAAACTGACTGGAGAAAGTCTAGGAAGAAAACCAAGGCAACAAACCCAGTGCCACCAAACCAAGATAACCAGAGAGCTGAGATCGAGGCTGCTTGTTTCATAGCTACCACAACGGGAGTCAGAAAGGCAGGAAGATCTGCACATCCTTCACATCACAACTCTGAGCTCATTGGAAGTTAAGTTCTAAGAACAAGCAGGGAACTCTCTCTCACAACGAAAGAACATATTTTATATAATACTAATGCTATCTCAAGAACAGGACAGGTTAAAATAGTATTAACTGGAATGTGTAGATCAGTTAATTTTGAGAAGTCATCTATCTGAGGCTGTTTCCCACAGAATCTGAAGGCTGTTAAACGTCATCATTCTGGAAAAAAAATTCCCTCCTGGTAACCAGTCAAAAAGTTTTGTAATTTGTAATTTATTATTAACAATTGTTAAACACAAGCATACAAACAAGCACCTGCAGCCCAAATCTACCTTAATAATATTTAAATTTAACTTCTGCTAAAATAAATCGGTATATCAATGACTAAGGGCAGAATACACTTATTAGAATACTCACATTTCTGAATACAAAACCTCTTCTAGAAAACCTCTAGCCTACTTGTTTGTCAGTCAGGAGCTATAATCAACATCTGCAATCCTGCTTCAGAAAAATGTGTTTTGAAAGACCCTGGCCACCGCCATTTCCTAGTCACCAAGGTCACATACCCAGCACAAGATCTCTGCTTGCAAGGTATGGTCTTCCATGATTTTTTACAAAAAGTTTATTTTTCTTAGCAACCACAGCTCACAAGGTACTTCTACTGTCTATGGCTTCTCCAGCACCACTATTGCAATCAGATTCACACCCTCTTGTATTGAACACTCCCTTCAGATGCTTATGCAGAATGACAACTACCATCCCTACATGCAGGTCGAGCTGAGGTTCTGACTCAGTCAGGTGCTGCAGCATGCTCCTAAATCTGATGTGGGGATTTTAGCAGCTTCAGACGGCACCAACAAATCTCTTGAACCAAAGCCTTTGACACTTGGGTGACAGAAGGAAGACAACAGTAGGAATGACAGACATATGCAATTGTAGAGCCGTCAGCGCTATTAGAAGCCAAACATCTCTTAGGGACATTAGTAACAGGCTAACACATCAGTAACCACGGCCATCTTCCCGACCATACTCATTTGTCCAAGCCAGCATCTTGTGAAATAGATTCAAACTGACCAAATAGACATGTCTTACTTACTAAAGGACACTGTTGATTCATCAGCCATGTAATGAATTGACTGCAGGAGAACTCTCGCATTACAAGCAATGAAAATGGATTTTTTTTGTAATAACACTAACAGCAGCACAAAAATCTGTTGAGTCTTTCCTGTCTAAAATAGCTTACTTACTCAACATCAGGAAAGGAAAGAGACCTACTTTACCATGTCAATCAGAAACCATCACTTATTACATGCCGCTTAGATTTTCCAAGTTAGTACAATTACATGCTGCTGATTCTAAATACAATTTAAGTAAAGGCAGGTATCAAAAAACAGCCGCACATTCTGATTCATTGGTATGCCATGCAGCCAAAGACTTGTAGAAGCTGTTAATGATACATGAATTATGTATGCTACAGCTCAATATAACATTTGGTGTGATTTAAACAGCATGAACTTTTAGTGAAAGTCATTTTGATTCTGTGATGTATTACACTTCGAAAACCCTTAGCAGGAGGTGGGAATTGAATGATGTTCTCTGAAAGCTTTTATTTGTTAAGCATACACAATACAGCTGCAACTAGATCCTAAATAACGGCAAGGGGTGAAATGAAAGATCTGATATAAAATTAGGTTGCTGCACAACTCGATTCTGAGTGTGTCAGTGAGGGAAGAGGAAGCAGCAGAGGGGGAGAAAACAAGACAGGAATCAACCATTCCCCTTTTCTTCTGTAGCAGCTGAACTTCAAGCTACCGTTGCAATAGTTCTCATTTTAAACATATCACTGCTCAGCTGATCACTTCACTCTGCAGCACCACGCAGCTGGGTCGCAGTCCTGCCATTAGGCTGCCATTGAAGGTACTGATCACTAGCAGGAAGAGCCATCCAGCTGCTTACGGAGGGTAAAAAAGGAATCTGCCTAAGTACACAACACATTTTTAGAGTTAAATGCAAGAAGGGGAAGAGAGATTAAAACAGAGTTGGACACTGTGATACTTATTTTTATTTTCTCTTTAAGATGCGTGAGTTGTTTGGAAAGAATTTAAATAGATCTGAACAGCAGCACTAATTTTTGGTGCCCAAGGAGAGCCTTAAGCAATGACCCATTTCCCACTTCATACGTATCTACAGCAATCCTTCAGAGGAAAGTATTAAGATTTACAAAATTTGTCCATGGACAAAGATGCTTCTTTACTAGCTCTGTTCCTGCAAAATGGGGGTTTATGACTGCGGTATTATAAAGAAGCCTTTTCAGTGCACAACCAACATCAGGGACTCGTTTAATTAAAGACTAAATGTTGTTAAGTACAGGAATTTCTCTCTTTAATATTTTGCAGGGTTTTTTTCAATAGCATTTAGCACCGACCTATCTCCTCTATCATTTATTAGAGAGAAACCCACCATTGGCATGTTAGCAGCTACAGGAATAGCCCAACAAATCATACCTCTGAAAACCATGTCTTCCGTCATTGCCTGCTGGTTTCAAAACAAGCATCGCCCCTGTTTTATGGATGGAAATAGAGGTGGCCTCTCTCAGCATCATTTTTGAAACTTGCAATCTAGCAGAGAAAATAACCAAGATCTCTGACACACCAGCCCAATGGCTTGGACACATAAGCTGCTTCAGTGTACAAAAGCTTAAGTTTACTCATAAAATAGGATCATCATATGGAGGTTTTTTTGACTGCATTCATCCCTTCTCCTGAAGTTTGAGACAGAAGCATAAATGTTGTCATATTCTTGCAAGATATTTATAAATTGCCAAAAAGCACGATGCCAGAGACTATCAGTCATCTTTTCACACCAGCCCCTAACAAGGGCAGCCTCTTTTAATCCTGAAGACAAGCTAGCCAGAGAACTACTGATGTTTTTTTGTGATGGATAACATTGCTTCAGCATAACCTACTGGGAGTTGGCCACTGAATACAATCTGACATAAATAACACCTACAATTATCTGTCTACTAGAAATACGGTTATAGTCCCGAATGACAGAAGGGCACAGAATCTTTACTCAATAAAATGAAGTGAAAAAACAATTCAAGCCTAAGCTCCCCAGACCTACAAATGATTGAGATACTCTCTGGAAAGGACAGTTCTCTAATACTTTAGATACACACTGCAGAAAATCTTCCAAGATTTCTGTCAGACACAGCATCCACTAGAGAACCAAAATGTGCATATGGTTACTTCCTCTATACACAGAAAGAATTTCTAATTATAGGGAAGGCTTATAAAATCAAATCAGGATGAGTACAACTAGATGTCAAAAACAATTAGAGTAGTTGCTTGTACTGTTCAAAGAAAATAGAAATTCACTTAAGTGTCCTTATTCTTACAACACTCAGTAAAGGTTTCAGGCTTTGTTTGGTACAAATGCTTGGGGACTATTTGCATAAAGTGGTATTTTCAGCAAAGGCATGATGACACTTGGTCTAGAGGCAGATCATCAACAAAATTATTTCCTATAGTAGAGGTTCTGCTTTGCCACAGTATCATTATCACAAAACATGGTTTGTCAGATACAAAGCTCATACTTCTCTTGCATACTTAAAGAATGCAAAAAAGCAACTCATTTCAGAAGAATTTTCAAGATTTCAAAAATAGTCTTGTTCTGTGACACTGTTTAGGGACTCTGAATTGGGGAAGCTCTTTCTGTTTCAACGACGAGTCCCATTTTAAATGGAACTCATTCAAAGAAAACCAAAGTTGACATTGCTGAAATTTTTGTCCTCTTCAGAAGAAAAACAATTTAATAGTAATCCCAACTGCAGTAGACCATTACAGATTAGTATACTCTACCTTCTGCCCTAAAGAACACGCTATTTAGGCTCTCAGCTTCTTAAGTTAATACATATTTATTCCGATGACAGAGAAATATGAAGTAGTAAAAATTTCAGAGAACACACAGATGACAGTAATACAATTGATTAGCGATAGCATTACACCATTTTCCAGAGTGATTCATGCAGTAGATGCAATGCACATATAACTGTTTTACACTGGTCAAAATTTTTCAAAAACCTACACAAGGTTCAAAAACCTAAACTTAGACGGATATATGTCTCTAGATATATGTCATGACTTGAAGTTATTCGGGATAGCCCACTAAAATTTGCATGTTCAGTTAGTCTCTCATTATCCTGAAAAATATTTGCCCTATATTTAAATGCACAGATCCTGTTTACCATTGTTCTCTTCTACCGAAACTAAAACAAACTGGCAAATGCAACTATAATAACTATTATGTTTTAGCTACTGAATTAATATAAACTTTGACTTGAAAAAATGCAGAATTCTGTATTTGGGAACTCAAAGGAAAAAGAAAACTGGGTCTGGCACCTAAGAAAAGAGATACAATAATACACACATAGACTGAAATTAGACTGTGAGAGGGTAAAATGTTGTAGAAATATAGTACATGTTATATGTTACAGTACTTTACAGGCAAAATGCTAGACAGCACACAGACCTCAATCAAACTGACAGAGAAAAGGTGTCTTTACACAAAACAGTGATATTTCTGTGCATTATTTTACCCTCTCTCTTTACTATGATCCTGCAGTAAATTGAATATTTGGGGTTTTGAAATATCTCCTAGTACACAAAGTTTTCAGTGTTCGCAGTCTTTCAGTAAAGACAGTGAAGCAGTGGGGAAAGATGGCAGGACAGGGCAAGACAAGACACGGTAGTCCATCCAGTCTCTACAAGACACAAATTCCAAACCTGTATGTGCTGGTTTTGAATAGGATAGAGTTCATTTTCTTCACAATAGCTAGTATGAGGCTATGTTTTAGATTTGTCCTGAGAATAGTTGATAACACACTGATGTTTTAGTTGTCACCAAGCAGTGCTTACATTAAGCCAAGGACTTCTTCAGCTTCTCATACTGCCCCATCCTCCCAGCTTCTCCACAAGAAGCTGGGAGGGGACACAGCTGGGACAGCTGACCCCAGCTGACCAGAGGAATATTCCATACCATAAGAGTCACGCTCAGCATATAAATCTGCGGGAAGAAGGGCGGGGACGTGTTTGGAGTGATGGTGTTTGTCTTCCCAAGTAACCGTTACACATGATGGAGCCCTGCTTTCCTGGAGATGGCTACATACCTGTGTGCCGATGGGAAGTAGTGAATGAATTCCTTGTTTTGCTTTGCTTGCGTTGCAGCTTTTGCTTTACCTATTAAATTGTTCTTATCTCAACCCATGAGTCTTCATACCTTTAACCCTCTGATTCTCTCCCCCATCCCCTGGGACAGGGGAGGGTAAGCAAGTGACTGCACGGTGTTTGTCACTGGCTGGGTTAAAACCACGACACTGGACTTAGGAAAGCAAAAGCCCAGCACCGTTATCCTTAAAAACAGAATGAGAATGTTCTTCACCCTTGAACTGCATTGCTTGATGTATAAATTAATGTGAATATAGTGCCAATACCAGGGACATGCTTCAAACTAGTTGGTTGAATGGTATCACAACAGAATTCATCCAGACAGCTGCAGTCCCAGAATTATGATTCACTCAATTATTCAAGTTATTTCTACTCAGTATGCCAGTTAGACTGAATTAGAAATTACTTTTGTTGAAGTGTTGATGCCGTTAGTTCCCTCCAGACTAGGACAGTGTTTGTCAAGGTATCCAACACACTGAAAAACTCACAAGAGAGATGAATAATATTGACTATGGCAACATTCCCCACTGGGCTGCATGAAAGGATGGATTTCTTCTTTGTTTTGCGAAGTCACTGTGTTCTAAACCCAATGTGCTTGGTAACGCGACTTGAGATGCACTAGAGGAAGGTGCCAAAATTGTTAAAAATACATACAATCTTGTCTGCAGCAGCATATAAATGTAACTGCTGCCATGTTATGTTGTTAACATGACAGCAGTCACAACTAGGTAAAAAAAAAAAAATTATTTTAGAGTTTTTCTTCTAAGATGAACTTTTTTTTCAAAACAACGTCAGAAAAAAGAAAAAGAAAAAAAGGGACTAAATTTCCACTTCTTTTTTAAATACTAAAAATTGGAGTTTTGAAAGGTTTCCTCCTGCATCTTCTCCTTCCTTGACTCAGTGCAATACGAATTCTGCAGAAACTATTTCACTTCCTCCTTCCTATCCTCACCTTTTCCATTTTCAAAGCTTTGCCAACTTCAGTAAGTTAGTGGCAGAAGGTGGCATTTCATTTTTCTTTTGTCTAACTTTTCCAAAGCTGGAGAAGTTTTGCAAAGTATGTAGAACAGGGAGAAAAGCTTGCCTAACTCTCTTACTCTTTGTTGAGTTTTTTGTGGTTTTTTTTTTGTGGTTTGAAACTCTTTGTTTGTTTCTTACTTATCTAAAACTGCAGCGGAAAAAAACTTAACTCAGAAATGCATGTGTTGAGCTTTGGGTGGAGGAGTACAAAAACCAGGAAGAAACCTCATCCAGAGAAGACCATGAAAAGGTATTTCTTGTTCCTCTCATCCTGTAACCAGAGGTGCAAATGAATATCACCAATGTCGTTTCAGAGGGACTCTGGATTCTTGTTCCTCTCATCCTGTAACCAGAGGTACAAATGAATATCACCAATGTCGTTTCAGGGGGACTCTGGACGCACTGACAACAACCTGGAAGAGTTACTGAATGTGAGAGAAGTATTCTCACTAGAAGTGAGAAAAGTGAGAAATTAGGCAAGATATAATTTTTGTAAGACAGCTTGTCATGGTTTAACCCACTCAGCTAGCAGTGAGTACCATGCAGCCCCTAGCTCACCCTCCTTCCTCCCACAGATGAGGGAGAGAATTAAAGGGGTAAAAAGGGAAAAGAGAATTGTGAGTTCGGATAAGAACATTTAATAACTAAACTACAATAAAATTTAAAATAATAATGATAATAATAATAGCAATAATCACATACAAATATACAAATAGGTGATACACAATGCATCTTCTCACCAGCGAATGACCAAGGCCCAGCCCATTCCTCATTAACGATCGTGGAGCAGACAAAGTCCCGAAACTCCAGTCCCGGAAAAGAGAAGAGCCTGAGAGTCAAGAGAGTAAGAGCCAAGCGAGAGAGTGTGGCGGAGAGTACACAAGAGAGAGCGTGCACTGCCGGGCATCTCATCATAATATACTGGGCATGACATGCACCATATGGAACATACCACTGGACAGTTTGGGTCAATCCTAGACCTAAGGTCAAATCCTACGCTAGTAACCGGGGCTGTGCTCCCTCCCAGCCCCTCCTGAGCACAGCATAGAAGCTGAAAAGTCCTTGACTGGCCTGATAGCAACTATAACCACGAGTATGTGATCAGCTGTCTTCTCAGCACAAATCCAGAACACAGCCTTGCACTAGCTACTGTGAGGAAAGTTAACTCTGTCCAGCTGAAACCAGGACGCAGCCAAAGCTGTGGTCTGTTCTTCTACTGTTTCCTCTACAGTCAGAGGGTAAAACAAGTTTTTTCTAAGGGCGATTTCAACTCTCCTGAACACTTCTTAATCTGTTTTAGGAGACAATAAATCAGCTTTTAAACATGCTCCTCTTCTTGCTGGGAACCAAGGCTAAAAACCTAAGTTTAGATTCCTAAAGTTACACAGGGTAAATCCTATCCTGAGCAACAAAACGAAGAGAACACAATATGGCACCCGTCTCCCTGCCACTGACAGCGTAAGTATTGCCCCCTGGAAAAAAAGATCAAAGTGCATGGGGTTTGCCTACAACCCTGTTCTGCATTTCACTACTGGCTCTTAACGGAAGCACAGTGCTTTCAAATAGTAGTTCCACACTAGGCGATGATCTTAATGGAAAAAATGGGGGAAGCTTTTCTTCCTAGGCTTCAGAAAAACTACTTCTAAAAAAACCAAACTTATTGGATATATTGGAAATACAAAGACAGCTGAAAAAGACCACAAGGAGAAAAGGTTTGCTCTTCCTTTCCCCTCTTAACATCTTTCCATGTTCTCCTTCTCCATTTTGTCTTTATAGCAGGACAGAAAATGAAATAAACCCTATAAGCCTTTAAATACATCTGCTTTTTTAATTTTTTAAAATGAAGAGTTATCACAATCAGATCCATGATTTTCAATACTGTAGAAAAAAATATTTTTCTGTTGCTCTGTTCTCATCCACAGCTTGGGTGCAACTCACATCTCACACCCTGGGGGGCTATAAACTGGCAGCACCGGCAGTCCACCAGCCTGGGAACAACAAGAAAACACACTCAAAACAGGCATTCACTTACGAGCATTTGTACAGTTCAGGTGACTGGAACCACCCTTAAAATGCTGACCCAAAGCTGCCAAACAGAACAGCAGGTCATAGGAAAAAAAGCAGAGAGTGAAAGCTGGGGAAGCAAACTTAACAAGTCTACAGATGAAAACTGCTCACATGCTGTGCCTGGGGCTGAATCATATGGAGAAAAAAGGCTGCAAAGTGCTGGAAAGCAAGGGGAAAAAAAAAGCAGCTTCTCATCCAATCCTAGCACGGTGTGTCTTCTGCAAAGACATCTCAAATCTTCTTACAAAACTGCTCTCATCAAAAAAAAAAAAAAAAGAACAAGCCCCAAAACCCCACAGGAGGAAATGCTGCAGTTGATCTAATGAAACTTAAAAACACTGCACCAAATAAAGAGAAGTGTATCAATAAATGAAGCAGTGAGGGGGATGGCAGGAGGACACAGCCAGGTGTCTCATTTGACACAGACTGGCCCCACACGCCAGGGCAGGCTGAGCGCCCGATGCACGCAGACCGCGGCAGTGCAGTCGCAGCTCGGCCGTGTCCCCAGCGCAGCGCTGGCCTGCGGGTAATTAGCCGCAATGGCAAAGCTTACACACAGTTGGGTCACACAGTTTTATGTTATTGACTGCTACAGAGCTCACAGTGACCTCATGCTGAACCTTCCCTTGTGGCTTCTAGAAAATACCACTTCCTACAGCATTTTGAGCTCTCCTCTAATAACCCATCTGGAAAATCCCAACCTTTTCCCACCCCCTTTCTTGGGATTTACATGGAAAGGCAGGCAACATCATGAGAGAACTAAACACAAACCAGAGCCTAATGCTGTGGAAAAGCATTGGGATTCTTCAATAGAATGTCAAGAACTTGATAAGCTGCAGATGCTCTAACAAACAAAGTTATATATACTGAAACAGTACAAAGAACTTCCATCAGGTACCTCCAGCTACACGCAGAATTGTACAGTCACAGCAAGTAAATGTTTCTCTTCCCCCAAAGCATCATGCCTGAATAGTACTCAGCTCTGTGCTGTAGCCAGGCTGGCTCCCACCCACCACCAGTGCCTCTTTGGTGAGTGCAAGGTTTCAATATGAAAGGTGTTCTGAAAAATTTTACAGGTGTCTCTGAGTAAAGGGTTTCACATCTGTGACTCGGACAGCACTAACCAGCACCCCATGGAGGTGGGAAGAACTCATATACTGTCTAGAGACAAAGATACTCGCTTCCCACTGAACTCATAAGAAAAACCAAATCAAAACCAGGATCACCCCCCCTCAAGCTGCCCTCAGCTCATTGCATAAAGGGACACGGCTCCAGCCCCTGAGAGCAGCCTGGCAGCGCTGCACCCACCCACCCTCTCCCATCACTCAGGCCACTCTCCCCAGGAAGGGATAACAAACCTGTCCCAAGGACCTCACAGACCCCAGGGACTCCTCCTACCCAGCTGCAGAGCGTAGCTGACCAGAAGGAACAGACTTCTGTTTCCACACACACAAGTGTGCAACTTTCACCATCTGCTAAAAGACTGGGGGCAATTTATAGTTCTCCCAAAGACAGAAACAGCTATCCTTGCCCCAAAATATCAGAGAAGTGACAGGCTGCAAAAAGAGTCTCTCATTTGTTTTTTTTTCTTTACTATACTCACTCTTCTGTCCAGAATTGCTGCACAGATGAAAAAAGCACATGTGAGGAAGGAAAAGAAAGGGCATTATGGTATGCTGTAGCAATTAAAAGCTACCAGTAGAGCTGACCGCTTTCCTACTGTGACACACATGCAGAGCATGGTCCATTTTTTTTGGAAAGCAAGAAAGCAGCCTCCATTGGTAACAACTACCCATTTTTAATGTCAGAAATTCTGCAGTCTCCAGCTGCTAAATAAAGGCTTCTTTGTTTACCCTTTATCCATATCAAAAGAAGCCAGACCCAGGGCTTGCTAGTTAGGAGGAAAAGAGAGCAACTCTATATATCCAAGAAAAGTTTTGTTTTGTTTTCATCTAAACAGGCATAATAAATCTAAGTCTCAGATGTTGCTTCTCAATTAATCTTGAAGTAAATGCTCAAGAAATACAGAAACAGCCTTTCGCAAAAGGTAGTCATAACAAGCAAGGGAAGCAGCAAGGTTCTTCACACTGCCCTCCTGCCACCAATGCACCAAAAAATCCTCATCCACAGCAACCCCTGCTATCTTCAGCACAGCTTGCCATTTGCAGCAAACTGCACAGTAGTTTCACGATGAGCACAGGTGTCTAGGGGTTGAGACCAGCAAACCTGCTCCTTTGTCAAAGTAATGGGGGGGAACACACGTTTAAAGACACGCAGCACCTTTCTGTGGTGCTCAACCGTATCCTCCTACAAGGCATGAAAGCAGCAACTGCCTGCAAAAATAGCTGTTCTGGATAAGGTTGGTTTGTTTGTTTGCAAGGGCTGCACTGGCTTCCTTCTTATAGGGAATACCTTACTTACAGGCTCATTTTTATTACCTGTTTAAGGTATGAACATAATAATAAAAAGGCTATGCAAATTCAGTTCAGCACAAGAAAAAAACCCAGCACATTGATAACAACTGCCTTGCTCCTGAAATGAGATACTATGTATGAATTTGCAGCATAGTCCAGCAGGAGCTGATGCTGGATTAGTTTTGCACTGCAGTTATTCTGGGTGACAGTACGGATACATGCGATGGAGACAACACTCAGCTCGGATTCAGGAAACTAGATTTGTGTTCCCATCCTTACCCAAGGCCCAGTACATGGCTTTACATTTTAGGCTTTAATATCATTACCTCTAAAAGTACAGACAGAATGCACTGCTTTGTAGAAACCTAGCAAAAAGTTCTAATGATGAGGACAATTGCTCTGAGTTCAAGTTAATTATGTTGATCAGGTAATTTGGGAAAAAAAAGATGGCTGCTACCAGTGGGAGGAGGAAGGTTGTTAGGACCTATGGAACAGGTCCATAGCACATAGCGGGAGACTTGGCTGTGGGACATGAGGGGTTAACTAGTGCTGCAAAGAGTGGGGAGCAGTGAGAGAAAAGGACTTTCTCATGGTTAAGGCAGACCCTCTTGTCCCAGAAAACATTATTATTGCCACTCTGTACGAGGTCCTACAGACCAAATGCATAGTTTTAACCAAATTTCCCACAGGGGCCACTAATCAAGTTGCTCATTTTTGGGTATTCCAAGACCCCAGGGGCTGAAAGGCAGGAGCCCTAAGTGCTCACAGCTGCAGCTGGGGTCCCAGGACTGCAGGCTGTCAGCATCGGAATTGTTACACAATCTGGAGTGCTGTGAGAAGCCAGGGCAGTGTCACATCCAATTAGGCAAACAGAAATGAGCTGCCTTTTTCTTTTGGCTTAATCTGAGTCTCAGCCCTTCATCTGGAGAATGAGAACACCCAGCATCCTGTCACCTAATGGAGGAGCTCAGGATCAATTAGCATCTGTGAAACACTCATCTCAAAATGATGAGTACCACAGAAAAGCCCATAAGGAAATCGATACTCCTCTGCTCAGAACAAGGTGTGAATGGAATAAATACAGCGAAGTACCAGACAGCTCACCGCGAGGCTTAAATGAAGCAAGACAGGCAGTCCTCTGGATAGCAGTACCATGGACAGGCAGAAGAGGCAACCAGATGACGGTAGGAAGCATGCTTCAACTCGTGCAAGGATTGCTCTTTGCACCCTGGATAATCTTCATTTGTGGATGCGGTATTTCCTACAAAACCTGTACAGCAGATGGCTGAACTGACAGCGGCCATGTCTCATCCCGGACAGGACCTGGCTAGACATCACCAGCACTGGGGTGTGTCTGTCAGGGCCTCGCTCCTAAACATCAAAGCCTGCAGAAAGCAGTACGTTCCAGCTGCTAAGGAGCTGCTGGCAAAAGTCTCGGTTTAAAAGTAACAAAAGGATGTGGTCAGTGAGAGAAGGGATCACGGCTTCTGAAGTAACATCACCTGCATTCAGGGACACCTGCTCTGTGATCAGGAGTCACTCCCCAGTCAGAGGAATGGGAAACTAGGAAGTCACACAAGACTGATGGCATGGATGCAGGGCCTGGGACAGAGCAAAGCAGCTACAGCACCAGCTTGTCACTTATGTCCTCCTCACTGCTGAATTCAAAGCCAGAGTCCTATACGTGAATTTTTCAAGCCTGATGAAAGTTATTTCCCTAGAAAATTTATTTTTCAGTCCGCAAGCACACCCAGATGCAACTTGATCCACTAAAAGTCTATGTGCTGTGCTAGTAATAACTGTGTTTTGATGAGATTTATATGCTTCTAGCACTAGTTTCATTTGAGACCATCAGCTAAAACGCTCCAGGAATTACAGCACGAAGTCCAGGCTCACAGGACCCACTGGTTTAGCCAGGGTCAGAACACAATTTCAAGCCCACAACCATGAAGAGACACGGTTCAGCCAGAGAGTACTGTGGCAATAGTAACTTACTTTTGCATGTGCGTGCACATCTGAGAGAGATGCTCAGAGCCTGCAAGTTTGGGTTTTTTTTAATTTATTATAATCTTAGGAAAGACGCAGAAGCGTAGGAATGGAGCAGCAGAGACAATCCCAGCTACCTTACAGCACAGGAATTCTCATGTTACTGTCACTGGTTTCCATTCAGACCCAAAAGCTGTATTTCATGTTTGCTTAAAACCAGAATTGCTAGCTAAAGCCAGGTCACACGGTAATCATGTTAAACAAGCCTTGATTTGTTGTACCTTCGGGCTTAGCCTTTCCTGCAACGCAATCCTAAAAATTTACCCTCCTCAAGTCCATGTGTCTTGTGTTAGCTTGAGTGTATGTAAAAATCCGTATGGATTCCATTAATTAAAAGCACATGCTACGTGGGCATGCACAGAGCTAATTATGTCATGGAACATATTTCAAAACATGAAGCTTTAGAACAATCTTCATGGGGTTTCCCTTAAGAATTTGTTACCTTAGAAAAATAAAATAGGCTTTTAATATTTCTGGTATGGAACACGACTAATGTGTGTGCCTCCTAGGCGAACTCGTACTGCAGTTTAAAAGAGCATTCACGCAGAGTTACGGCCAGCTTTGACTGTCAATGACAACTCACTGAAGCCACCTTCACAACACCAAACAAACTCAAGAGGTTTAAAAAGTCTCTTTGCTTTTAGTCAACAGATCTGGTTTTTGAAATCTGTATATTACTGGGCTGTCAATTATGAGAAAAACAGAGATAATTTCACTCAATACATTGAGATGCCTTAAAAACCCAAATTCATTACTTCCAGTATATGCCAACATTGTGTAACAAAGACAGACAATTAACCCCAGCCAACACTGGGAAAACTGAACAGAGTACGTTGAGCATGAGAATGGAGACCCCAAAGTACTGCATTTTATATACGTCTCAGGCTCTCAGCACAGTATCTGGGCATTTCACAGCCAGGCTCTCACAGCATAAATAGAAAATGGCTTTTCATGTTTTACAGGTGAAAGAGAAAGACAATTGCATCTACAGAGTGAAGAAGTACTTAACCTTTTAGAATCAGCTGTGGTACACATCAGACGTCTATCGAATGCTTGGGTCTGCAGCTTCACCACATTAAAAGTACACCACTGCTCTGCACAAAACCAGTAGCCTCCAAGTCTGAGGAGTCACTAACTTCCCATGCAACTATTACAAACACTCTGGCTCTTCAGAAGATGAATGGCTGCAGAGCCATTGAGTTCTTATACAGGCTGGTATTATCTTCAGGGATGCTGATTTATGAGGAACAAAATAATTACATTTTGATTTAAACCCTGGAGTACTTCAGGTATTGCAATTCAAGAAAAGCATTTTGGGATGTCACAGAGCTTGCACCACAGTATAGATTTGTGGTGTTTGAGAATCAATTATCATTAATATAACAACAAGTGCCGAGTGCTGTTCAAGCATATTTAACTCAAGTTCTGTTGGGGATGTTATAAAGCAACTCATCTTCAGGAGAAAGAAATCCTGTAACTCCTGCAATTACTTTGCAGCATTTCCAATTTAGTGGTTTTCTGGTTTTGTGGGCTCTTGGGTAGGTTTTGTTTGTTTGTTTGTATTTTAAAGGGAAAAACCACACAGCCTCGCCAAAAGAAAAAAACCAGAAATGAAAGGATGACAATATAAAATGTTAGAAAATCAAATCTAATGATCTGGCTATTCTTTTCAAAGGAACTTCATCAAATGGGATGATAAATTTTCAGCAAAGTTCTGTAAAAGAGTATATTGCTCTAACATTTTTAAAAGATCTAACCTTTGGCTTTGTGCTGTTCCCACACATACTCAGGCAAAGGGAAGCATTATTTATACTTCTGGAAGCACACAGGTTAAGGGTGTCTGGGTGATGACATCATGCCAAGGCTTTTGCAGGACCTGGATTTGCCTCTCCCATTTGCTAGCACTCCTGAATGAAAAGTTTTAAAGCTCCATTTCAGCTACGGACTTAAGAGTCTAAAGAAAAGAAAGCAATATGCTTCTAACTTAAGTGATCTAGTTTGAACTATAGTGACTTCAGTAAAAACATAATAAGAGTTCTAATGGTTTCCTTATTCAGCCTGTCTCTACAGCTTCATATCAAGTTTGCTTATCTCACAAGTAATAAGCTGTGTTTTCTAAAGTAAATTCTACTTAACATTTGAAAGTCAAGCCAGATTAATTTTGGTGCCTGAATAAACGAATCTGACCAAGTCACACAGCGATCAAAGCCAGACCAATTTCCTTAATGCTGGACTGCTACAGCACAGGACCAGTTTATATCAAAATGGTAGCTTTCCTGATACAACTCAATTACTTTGAGCTGCTTTGATAATTCAAATTAGTCAAAAATAAAGTAGGTGTGACCAAAATTAAAAGGAGCACTCTGGAGACCCCAATCCCAACTTGACTCTGTTAGACAAACCCTGATTTATTTACAAATAACTGTGTCACAGGTAAGAGGTCCACAAATTCAACGATGAGATGCAAAATCCAGTTTGTTTGCTTGCAGTTTGGTGGACTTTGCAGTGCCAACAAACACTGCAAATGTTGTCGTCACTAAAGTCATCTTTCTCACTACACAACAGGAACCAAATTCTTCCATTCATTACAATATAAATCAAAGGAGTGCTGTTTCTGTCATTTATTTTTATTACACTGCTCAGAGAGCAGGGCAGTGTATCTGGAGCAATCCTATTCTCTGAATTTCTCTTGCCTACAGCTAGCATCTTGAGAATGACAGCATCTGAGGAGGGGTCCAGGTCCTGCTAATAGCTATTTAACCCAATTTCATCATCATTTTAGATGAGAGTAGTATCAGGAAGACAGAATTAATCAACTAACTTGATCCTCCCCTTCCCCCCCTTTAATCTTAAGTTAAAAGTATTTCCTGACAAACCCTGCATCTCTAAGTAAAAAATGTGTATTCCTCTGTTGGTTCTAACCTTTATTTCTTCTCATGTCAGCCCTACCAGAGAGAAAAAGTAAATGAACACCTGTGAATGTGCCTCCTTGCTGCTGCTACAATTGATGCAGTTCTTCCCTTCTCACACACAACTAAGTGCCCAGCTGGCTCTCCTTCTCGGAGGGCATTTCACAAGCTGTTTGACAGAGAGGTCGTAATGTGCAAGTCTGAATTTATGCAGTCTCTGTCCTGAAGGAAATTAAGGATTCCAAACTCAGAGAAGTCCTTCTTATCTCAAGGTGCTGTTCTGGCAGCACAAGAACACGCCCTAGGTGATATCTGCTGCTTCAAATCGCCTCTAAAAGTTATAGGCATCTAAAAATAGCCAACTACCTAATCCCTGGGATGTTAACAGTCCCCATCAGAGAACAGTTTCTGAGCAATAGCTGTGCGCTAATGGTTTTTTCCTGCCTCCCATTTCTAGTAGGCCTGACATATGAGTCACAAAGCTCTCCCCGTCCATCTTGTCATGAATACAAGTACCGAAATTAATGCTCGACTGTCCTATGTACCTACAGGTAATACTGGGTTACAAGCTAGGTTACCAGAGATTACTTCCCTTTATCACTACTGCCAAACGAGAAAGCAGTCAGTCTCTGAGCTTCTTAAATAGCACCTGTCCTCCACTTAAAAACACAACTATGTAGATGTATCTAGGAACGCCTTTAACTTTCAGTAGCAAGGCACAGTTCTGTACCATAGTTCAACCTAGAGCTCCACAAAGGCACCTGTTAAGCCTGTCATAGGACTCCCTTACTCTTCCAGTGTTCTAGTGCAGAAGAAGGGATACCCATATGAAACAATTTAGAAATTCAAAACAGTTGCAACTTCAAGCTGGTCTTCCCCAGAAAGGACCTGGGAGAAGGACAAGTAGGACACGGGATTACAGAATGCGGGAGAGTAAGTCTATGGCACCCCAACACAAGCTATTCTACCATTTAAAGCTCAGACAGTGGTTTGACGGGAGCAACCTTCAGATCTATTCACGGCCTAGAATTACTTGCCGTGCAGCAAGCATCCATTACAAGTGCCAGGAATATCTTCTGCTGGGTTGTACCCTGTCGTGGTTTATAAAGCCACGGGGACAGGTTTTGCTAAACACCTGGTGGGCTGAGGCAGGGACAGGGAGGGTTTCACTCACCACTTAGGGTCACAGGCAAGAAACCCACACGGCTTGGGAAGAGCAAGAAAACAACTGAATTTATTAACTACTTACAACAAGAAGCAAGATACCGAGAGAGAGAAACCACATCTTACAAAAAGGCACTTCTCCCCCACCCCTCCCTTCTTCCCAGGCCCAAAGTCTTTATTCTGTCCCTTCTCCCCCTGGGGGCGCAGGGGGCAGGGAATGGGGGGTGCA